>NC_061104.1:50847878-50867878 GCF_015104395.2 Macrobrachium nipponense | reverse complement strand
TTTTCCCCCTCATTTTCATTGATCCCATTTTCTTTAAAATCCATTCAGACCTAACCACGGAAAACGAGGTGAGTTTGAAAAGGCGATTGAAGGCTTGTGTGTGTGTGTACACAGTTGTCCGTGCGTAGGGACAAAAGGCTTTGTCCGCTCATCTAGCTTATAAGGCATTTTTCTCCCGATAATGGGATTAAGACAAAAATTAATTAAAAATCGCTGGAGGGTGAGAGCAAAGCGGATAGCGGACTCAGGTCGAAGATTTTGTGCGGGTGACCTCTTCGAGTTTTTGTCAGTATTAGAAATATTATTATTTTTTTACATTTTTTGAAAAAATAAGACCACATATGCAGTGCATTTTATTTATTTATGCTTTCACTCTGACGTTTGAAGGATTACGTGTCTGTACTCTTCTGCGTTCAGTTTTTTTTACAAATAATGAAATACGCTCTCTCTCTCTCTCTCTCTCTCTCTCTCTCTCTCTCTCTCTCTCTCTCTCTCTCTCTCTGTTACACTCACATATGGATTGTTGTGGCAAATATTAGTTATTACTGTTGTTATTACAATAGCTGTAAGTAGACTCTCTCTCTCTCTCTCTCTCTCTCTCTCTCTGTAACACACATATGGAGTGTTGTGGCGAAGGTACTTTTAATTATTGTTTAAGTCTGTGTGTGTGTACGTTTGTGTGCGCTTGTGTTTGTTTGCACGCGCGCGCGGGTGTGTGTGTATATGTGTTACATTCATTCAGTCGACTTCCTCCTCCTCCTCCTACGCTGAGATCGTTAGTATTATCTTAATGGGCGCTCCTTAGCCGTGATGGCTGGAATCCCGCCTGGCATTCAAGGGACGGGAGACTAATGCCCTCGGTAATGCCCGTTCAAGGGGGCCTTTGATTAAGCACAAAAACGGCCCTTAACCTCCCGGATTGTCTCGGTTATTCCCGTGGCTTGTCTTTTTCTTCTGGCTGGTTTCATTGGCCTTCCTTTAAATCTTTTCCAAATTCAGATTTTTTGTATTCGATCTGCAGAGCCTGTGAGTCTTTTTAAAACACCTACGAATTCGACCTGGAATTATATCGTTCCAATAATGATTTTTAATTATTTTGTACTGTTATTACGCAGAGAATGAACCTTATTCATATGGAACAAGCCCACCGTAGGGACCAATGACTTCAAATTCAAACTTCCAAAGATATTATGGTGTTCATTCGAAAGAAGTAACAGAAAGTAATGGGAAGCACCGAAAGAGATATATTACTAGAAAAACAGATGAGTTAGGAAATAGCTAAATCAGTAAATAAATAAAGATCAAGTAAAATATTAAAATGCAAGTTGAAATGTAGGCCTATTATGGTAGTAAACTCTCCAAGTGTTCGGGTGACGCATTGCGAGAACTGTTTTGTGACATCTCTTGCCGAATGAAGTTGAACAAACGCGTCTTCAGCTTCCCCCGCCCTACCTTTCCCCGAGTAATTTACCACAGCAGGAAGAAGCATGTCTGCCACCTCGCAGGGGCGGGGGGGCGGGGGGGGGGGGGGGGGGGGGGGGGGGGGGGGGGTGGGGGGGGGGGGGGGGGGGGGGGGGGGGGGGGGGAGAACGTTAAGTGACGGGCGTCATCAGAACGCCTACGGAAGGAGGAAGACAGGAGGGGAGAGAAGTTATGCCCCTCCTTTGCAATACGTCAGGTGGTGGTATTGTTGCGGCGCTTTGTGGTGTTGTAAATATTCCCTTCATTGCCTCAGTTACGAGTTGACCTTGAACTGCGACTCTCGCTGTGAGCGTTGTGAGTGAAATGTGACAATGGTTTCCTAAATCATCTGTTTTATGGAATTAAAGTTTGAGTTTGTACCCGGAGGTCTGGTTCAGTCCTATTTATTCGTATGAGGTTTTGTTATGACTGTTCGCTGAAAATCTGTTTTGTGGTTCTCTCTCTCTCTCTCTCTCTCTCTCTCTCTCTCTCACACACACAAAACAATAGATTGTAATTAAGTACTCTTATTGTTTGGATAGCAATTCTCTCTCTCTCTCTCTCTCTCTCTCTCTCTCTCTCTCTCTCTCTCTCTCTCTCTCTCTCTCCAGCAGATACAGTAATTAAGTGGTATAATTGGTTGGATATTAACTCTCTCTCTCTCTCTCTCTCTCTCTCTCTCTCTGTGTGTGTGTGTGTGTGGGTGTGTGTGTGTGTGTGTGTGTGTGTGTCAGAGGTCTGTAGGAAAGAAGGTCGTTTGTCAGCGTCGCAGGAATCAGCTTTCCTCTGTTGAAAACAAGGTTTCTCTTTGAAAACTTATGCCCTGGACTGTTTTCGTTTTGTGAAATTAAATTTTGCGTCGAAAGGTTTATCGAACCAAGTATTAATTCGGCCTTGTAACCGGAAGCCCATTCTTTTTTTCCTCTCTCTCTCTCTCTCTCTCTTTCTCTCTCTCTTTTTTTTTTTTTTTTTTTTTTTGTAAAAGTTGATCTGTGAGTGAGTGTACTGATTTCGGAAATACCTTCGAATATTTTTTTTTTTATTAATTTAACTGAAAAATCTCAGTATTTAATGCATGGCACACTCTCTCTCTCTCTCTCTCTCTCTCTCTCTCTCTCTGAACGGAATCCTATCCATTTCATTCCCGGGGTTATTTTTTATTTTCTCTGTAGAGACAGAAAATGCTTGGTTTTTGAAAGTGCATCCCGAAAGTATATATTGTTCTCGGTTGGGTTTGGGGTGGGGATGGGGGGGAAGGCGGTTTAGTCTTGAGGGATGTTGGTGATTGGGTATGGGGGGGGGGGGGTGAGGGGAGGGAGTGGAATATTTGTGATTGCATCAAATGCATCCGACATTTGCAGAGGACACCCCTGCTGTTTTTATTCTTAATTCCGTTTTTTTTTTTTTTTTTTTTTTTTTCTCTCCCCTCCGAAGCTGTCAACTTTTGAACTCCAATTCCGTCAAACTGGAACCCTAATATTGCGTAATTATTGTTTAAATTCCTGTTCTCACTTCGAAGGCCATTACCGCTATTGAACCAAATTTAAGCAAAACAATTGCGAATTTAACGCCGGTGAAGTCTGAAGGCGAAACCCTGAACATTGATTCGTTTTAAGGTGTTTTATTTCTGCAAATTTCCCTCACGCGGTGCACTGTAGGCATTACTTAAGATTCATTACATCCTTCTAACTGCCCCCCCTTTCATTCCTTTTACTGTACCTCCGTTCTTATTCTTTTTCTTCCATCTTGCTGTCCAACCTCTCTTAACATTTGTTTCATGGTGCAACTGCTTTGAGGTTTTCCTCCTCTTACACCTTTTAAACCTTTCTGCTCCCACTTTCCGTTTCAGCGCTGAATGACCTCATAGGTCACCAGCGCTTGGCCTGTGGCCTAATTTCTGTATTACATTCTGTAATTTACACGAGTATTTAAACGTCCCTTTTTGTTGGGTCATTGCGATGGTTTTTTTATATTTCTCTTGCGTCCTTTTCTTGTCGTATTCATTAATTTTCTGCTTTTATTTTCAAAAGTTGTTCAATTAGTGGTACCTGGCATATTTTCTTTATTCTTACAGACTACATTATTGTATTTTTCTTAAAGGAGAACTTACATTATATATTTGTCAGATTTTGAATGTACCTTTTCTGCGAACTTTCCATTGATGGATTAAGGAATAATTCTGCTGTGCAAGATGTCAGTTCGGTAATCAGTGGAGATGATTAATTCAAACCGCGTTTCTGAATACAAAGTTTCAAGAACAGTCCTTCAGTTTCTCTCTCCTCTCTCTCTCTCTCTCTCTCTCTCTCTCTCTCTCTCTCTCTCTCTCAAGTTTACAAAGGAAGTCACTATTTCCATGTATTCCTTTTTTGATGATAATGAATTCAAACCGACTTGCTGCATTCGAAGTTTCTCTTGATCGTGACTGACTTGTGCAGCCACGCCCACCTGGCGATCTTCAGTTCGGAAAAGATTTCGTAATTGGATACATTTCTTCGCGAGATGTTAATTTCCTCAAAAAGCTGAACAGGATTGAAATACTATAATCCCCAACCGCATTATGTCTGTCCCCTTTTATTTTCATGTTCACTAACTTTATTCTTCCTCCTCCTCCTCCTCCTCCTCGGAGAGACTTTGTCTTATACAAAGGGATTTTCACCTTGACTTTTATTCCCCCTCTCATTTTAGTTTTCCGTAAGAGAAAACTTTTGAGATGGTCGTCCGCACTTTATCTGTCCGTCCTCAGATCTTAGAAACTACTGAGGCTAGAGGGCTGCAAATTGGTATGTCGATCAACCACCCTCCAATCAACGAACATAACAAATTACAGTCATCTAGCTTCAGTAGATTTTATTTTATTTATAGCAACGCTATAGGTGTCAACAACAACAGGCCACCACCGGGCCGTTACTGAGAGTTTCATACAGTGTATGCTGTACAGAAAACTCATTGTGCAGTAGAAACTTCGGCGCATTTTTTTTACTTTCACTTGTTATTTTCTCGATATACGTATATTGTCCTCACGATATAGATGCCACGCGAAGATCTTCGTATAAACATTGGAAGATGGTTTTCCTCTCTCTCTCTCTCTCTCTCTCTCTCTCTCTCTCTCTCTCTCTCTCTCTCTCTCTCATTAGTCCTCCCCCCATTACATTACAGCTCATTAATTTAAGTGTGTCATTTTCAACAGGACAGATAGTAATTAAATGCTTTTATTGGTGGCGTATTTTACTCTCTTTTTTTTTTTTCTTCCTTTCCCCTTTCCCCCTTTTGTTTATCTTTTCTTTTTTCCTCTCTCCCTCCCCCCTCCTCCTTTCTCTCTCTCTCTCTCGTTCTCTCGCTCTCTCTCTCTCTCTCTCTCTCTCTCTCTCTCTCTGAGTTTTAACTAAACATATTTGTCAGTTTCTTCTTGCGTATTGTTATAGACCCAACCCCAAACCTGTGATACATACTTTCTTTTACTAAAATTTCGAAAATTTGGCCAAAATGGGAGCCAGGTGTGTTTGTGTGTTTGTTTGTTTATGTTTGTGTATGTGTCGGGTGGGGGCCGAGAATGGATGAACGCATTTGTGAAGAGATGGGTCGAGGTTAAAGTAAATGATAAGGATACTTCAAGAGTCTGTAATTAGTCCAATAGAACATTGTGAAAGTCCTCTTTTGATTTCGTTGCATGGTCTGGAAAGGCTTATGCGGTTGAGGTATCGTGAAACTTTACTTTTATCTTCTCGTCTTTTCGCTCTTCCGCCCTTTTCTTCGGTTGTGGATGATCATGAACTTCATAATACTTAACGAGAATTGAAAAGAATTTTATACTCTGTCAATATTTGACAGCTTTCTTGTGCTTCGTTCGTAAATTGAGGCGTCCAGCGCTAAAAGCCACACTCACCACTTTTTAAAAAATAGGGAGAAAAGGCCTTTAAATTTATAAATTTTAAAAGGCCATAACTTTTATTTTTCAAGATATTTTCTTCAGGTTTGAATTTTTGGAATGTTTAGGACCCCAAAAATATGATGTTATATATGAAAAAAAATTAGACTGTGCACAATTTGATTGACTAATTGATTGTATGATTGATTGTAAAATTGATGAGCAAAATTAATGCTGAAGTTTACAAAAGTACAGATTATATAATGTAAAATTGAACCATATTCTCATCATCAAAATATACACTCACTTACACCATTCGAAAGAGGAAACGAAGGGGATTCCAGATGTACGATGAAATGGATTTCTCAAATTTGTGACGAGTGTGGGTTTTAGCACTGGACGGACGCCTCTCATCCATTTTAGTCATTTTCTTTCAGCAAATATGCGTCAGTCACCTCGTTTCTGCTCTTCCGTCTCCTTGTAAACTGACGCAAGTCTGTCATTAAGTTTCGTAGTAAGACCTTCCCCCTCACGACCAATGAAAAAAAGGCGAATGTATCTCAACTATTTCCCTTTACCTTCTGTGAACTTCTTTCAGGTCAGTGGCCTCTTTGGTGGCCTTGTTCCATATGGATGGGGTTCTTCATCTTCCGAATAATAAAAATAATTTTAAAAAATCCACAATCATATATTAAAAGATATATTTCTATGTAAAAATAGAACAAAGACTTTCGAACATCTGAACGGTGTTCCTCATCAGAGTAACGTTAAAATGTTAACGTTACACTGATGAGAAACACCGTTCAGATGTTCGTAAGTCTTTGTTCTATTTATACATAGAAATCTGTGGATTTTTTAACAATTTGTTTTCACGAGACTGTGAATTTCTTAATAATAATAATAATAATAAAAATAATAATAATAATAATAATAATAATAATAATAATAATAATAATAATAATAATAATATGTGGCGCCGTGGAGGCGTGGGTTAGGTCCTCAATGGACTTAAGTCAAGTTAAGCAACATTGGGGCTGGTCAGTCGTTGGATGGGTGACCGCTCTCCTCGGCGTTGATTCCTTGGGAAAGGATCTTTACCATAATTTCCTCAGTCTACTCAGCTGTAAATGAGTACCTATCCCTGATGGGGTAGGGTCCAGCTATGGGTTAAATAGCAAAACTCAGCAATGATGGAAAGAAGTGAAGGAATAAACGACAACGACGTAAATGGAACCTCTGGCAACAGAGGAGCTTCGTCCGGCAACCAGGTATTCAACCCAATTGAAGGGGAAGACGGTCAGGTACTTGGAGGTCGTCATCCAGCAACTGATCACCAAAACGAATGCAGCAGTACCTGCCGCCCAAGAGGTGGGTACCCCAACCAACACCCAACCCACGCTAATGACTTCGCAGGTCTCATCGCCTCAGGGAGAGATTTCGTTACCATCCAACGACCAATTAAAATCCCTGCTCATCGACCCGCCCACCGATTGTACACGACCTTGCATGCTATAAATACTTGTAAAACGTATCTTAATTCACTTTACTGTATACTCTCATAGATGACTGCCTGTGCGCTGTCGACACGTTAGAGGAATAAACCTAAGACAAATGAAAATCTTTACATGTCCTTAGGAAACTTAATACACCAGCTACATGCCGACGAGAAGAAGATAATAAGAAGAATTGAGAAGATTCTATATAAATTAAATGCCGTTGAAACAGCTATTGTATTCAATAATAATAATAATAATAATAATAATAATAATAATAATAGTAATACTGTTCTAAGGAAGATGATTTCTTTACCTCTCGCAAGTCTCGCCATGGTGTTTCCCATCTCTTCTTCTCTTTCCCAAATGCGAGAAAACAGGGACAGAAATAGATGAACAATGGAGATCCCAGTCTTAGCCTGGCAAAATAGATTTTGGCAATAGTCCCGCTGTCTTAGCTTGGATTTGCCAAGCAACACAAGGATTCACATTCAAGGGATTGGACTCTCTCTCTCTCTCTCTCTCTCTATTGACTTAACAACGGCCCCCCCCTTCCCCCCCCCCTCGTGGAGGGTCTCCTAATCTCGAGTGATTTACATTTCTGGAAAGTCAAATGTCAAGAGATGAAGGTTGAAAAAAGGTCGAAGGTTAAGAGTTTATATAAACTTAAGTTGTCCCTTTCGTCTCTAGATTCTCTAAAAGGAGGATTGTGGACGTGACAGTGGTATTCCTGAAGTGTATTTGGGAATATCTTTATCCTTAAACGTTTACGAGATATTAGGATAATTCTCTCTCTCTCTCTCTCTCTCTCTCTCTCTCTCTCTCAAACCATCATAGTGATGAATGCGCAGGGTTTAGTTACGAGTAACTCAAAAAGAAAAATAGAGTACTTAGAAGAACTAACCCAAAATGAAAAGAAAATAGATATAATGAATATAAGTGAAACCTGGTATTCCCAAGAGACTGGGAATGATGATCAAAAAAAAGGGTTCCAAACTTATAGATTAGATAGAAAAAATAGGAATCAAGGGGGAACCGCAATATATGGGAAAGACAAAAAACAAGGAAAAATATATGAGAAATATAGTAACTCAGAATGTGAACTAATAGCGGTAGAATTTGAATCTGAAAAATTGATGAACATAGTAATATATAGACCTCCTAATACTAAAGAGTTTGACTTAATAATTGAAAAATTGGATGATATATGTAGAAATCACAAGGACTGGACTATTCTCCTATCTGGTGACTTCAACTTTCCTTTCGTAGAATGGAAAGAACGAATAGGAGACTGTGGTTGTACTTATACATATAAAAAAGAGAGTAATAGTAGTGCAGAAGATAAGAGGCAATTTGAAAAGCTATTAGATATGCTACTAGAATACAACATTCAACAAATAAATCACCTGCCAACAAGAAAGGAAAATACTTTAGACCTAGTATTTGTGAACGAGATGAATTATGTTAAAGAAATAATAGTTTATAATGCGAGTATTTCAGATCATAATGTCATAGAATTAACAGTTCATTCCAAAGCAATTGAAAATAGAGATAAGCAAGAAATGAAAAAGTGGGAAGGATATGGAAAATACAACTTCTACAGTAAAAATATAAAAATGGTCAGAAATTAATGAAGAATTAAACAAAGATTGGGATAACATTTTCGTAAGTGATGACATAAGGGTAAATACGGAGATATTATATAAAATATTGGAGAAATAGTGGATAAATATATACCGAAGAAGAAAAGTAAACATCATTCATGCATACCAAGAGACAGAAGGATCTTGTTCCAGAAAATCAGAAAGTGGAAAAAAGGTCTTGCAAAAGAAAAAAATGCATGGAAAGTTATAGAACTAAAAAGTAAGATAGAAAATGCAGAACAAAAGATTATACAATCAAAAGAAAATGAAAAACGGGACTTGGAAGAAAAAACCCTATTAAATATCAAGCAAAACCCCAAACTATTATACTCATATGCGAAGAAGATGAATAAAAGAAGAATAGAAATAGGCCCTCTGAGAATTGAAGGGAGATTAACGAATGAAAAAAATGGAAAATTTGCAACATACTGGCAGAACGATATAAGAGAGAATTCACCCCTAGAATAGATAATGAAGATAATGATATAGAAGTAAGGGACGAAAATAGTGAATATTTAGCTGACATAGAAATTAATGAAGCTGATATTGTGCAGGCAATTAATGAAATTAAAAATAGAGCTGCTGCAGGGCCGGATGGAGTCCCTGCTATTTTGTTAAAGAAAGTAGTTCATTCTATCGCAAAGCCACTTGCAATATTATTAAGACAAAGTGTAGATACAGGCAAGATTTATGATGAGCACAAATTAGCATATATCACCCCTACTTTCAAAAGTGGATCAAGACTAGAGGCAAGTAATTATAGGCCTGTGAGTCTAACATCACATATTATGAAAGTGTATGAAAGGGTAATGAAGAAAAATATTATGAAACATTTAATAAAAAATAATTTGTTTAATATAAGGACAACATGGTTTCGTACCCGGAAAAAGTACACAAACCCAACTGTTAGTCCACCGTGAGAACATATTCAAAAATATGAAAAGCGGAAATGAAACAGATGTGGTTTATCTGGACTTTGCAAAAGCTTTTGACAAAGTAGACCATAATATATTAGCAAAGAAAATTAGAAAACACAATATCGTAGATAAAGTAGGAAGATGGTTAAAAGAATTTTTACACAACAGAAAACAGATAGTTATTGCAAACGATGAGAAATCGGATGAAACCAAGGTAATATCCGGTGTGCCACAAGGTACGGTGCTAGCTGCAATATTGTTTGTTATTATGATTGAAGACATAGACAGTAATGTTAAGGATTCGGTAGTGAGTAGTTTCGCTGATGACACAAGAATAAGTAGAGAAATTACTTGTGATGAAGATAGGAACGCTCTACAAAGAGACCTTAACAAAGTATATGATTGGGCAGAGGTAAATAGGATGGTATTTAACTCTGATAAATTTGAATCAATAAATTATGGAGACAGAGAAGGAAAGCTATATGCATATAGGGGACCTAATAATGAGACAATCACAAATAAGGAAGCAGTTAAAGACCTTGGTGTGATGATGAATAGGAACATGTTATGCAATGATCAAATAGCCATTCTGTTGGCAAAATGTAAAGCAAAAATGGGAATGTTGTTACGGCACTTCAAAACAAGAAAAGCTGAACACATGATTATGCTTTATAAAACATATGTTCGTAGTCCACTTGAATATTGCAATATGATATGGTACCCACACTATCAAAAGGATATTGCACAAATAGAGAGTGTACAAAGGTCCTTTACAGCTAGAATAGAAGAAGTTAAGGACCTAGACTACTGGGAAAGACTACAATCCTTAAAATTATATAGTCTAGAAAGGAGAAGAGAACGCTACATGATAATTCAGGCATGGAAACAGATAGAAGGAATAACAGAAAATATCATGGAACTAAAAATATCAGAAAGAGCAAGCAGAGGTAGATTAATAGTGCCCAAAACTATACCAGGAAAAATAAGGAAAGCACACAGGACATTAATCCACTACGCACCAGCATCGATAATGCAGCGTCTATTCAATGCGTTGCCAGCTCATCTGAGGAATATATGAGGAGTGAGCGTAGATGTGTTTAAGAATAAGCTCGACAAATATCTAAACTGCATCCCAGACCATCCAAGATTGGAAGATGCAAAATATACCGGAAGATGTACTAGCAACTCTCTGGAGTACCATTAGAGGCGCCTCACACTGAGGGACCTGGGGCAACCCGAACGAACTGTAAGAACTGTAAGGACTGTAAGGTAAGGACTGCGAGATAAAACTCGTACCTAAATATTGGTCACCCAAGGGTCATAATATATATATAATATATATATATATATATATATATATATATATATATATATATATATATATATGTATATATATATATATATATATATATATATATATATATATATATATTTATTTAATATACATATTGGTGTGTGTGCTGGGGTAATGGTGTACGACGTTAGAACTGTTGAAGTTAAGTTGATGAATTTATTGAATACTCAGCAAATAGTCCTATTATAAACTCGGGAAGTTCTCTCTGTCTGTGTTTGTACAAAGAGCCTCATGTGCAGATTGTATACAAGTTAATGATTTTTTTATTAGAATAAAGATGCTTTTAATTGTTGTATTGCAAACTTCCTCCTCTCTTCTTCTTCTTGTTTTTCTTCTTCTTCTTCTTGATTAGAATTTTTTGTCGTACTGTATCTTATTCCCTTCCAAAGCCATTTTTAAATTCTTACGGAAATATGTTCATTGTTTTCTCTTTGCCCAGTGCTGATTTCTCCGTTTCATTGATCCTTCTCTGTTGATCCAAATCTCAACACTGGCGTTCTAACCTCCATCACTGTTCTGTTTTCATTCCTGTTTGCTGAGGAGATGATTTCCACCTTCCTCGCAAAGTGAACCAATTCCTGTCGACGAACGTCACCCGAACATCTTCGATATCATTAGTGGTGAAAGCCAAAATATATTTCTCTGCCTTCTTTTTTGATCTTCGTAAGTCGCTTTGTTTGTGTTTCCTTTAGTTCCTTCTCGTCGCCAAATATGCGAGGATGGAAAATTGAAATACAGACACGCTGAGTATCCCCGTCTTAGCCTGGCAAAATATAGGTTTTGGCAATAGCCCCGTTGTCTTAGCTGGGATTTGCAAGAGCGGTCCGTGGACTCAAATTCAAGGGAGTGGAGGTTCTCTGTTGACTTTACAACGGCTCCCCTCTTAGCGAGTCTTCTCATTTCAAGCGATTGCATTGCTTGAAAGTCACGCGCTTCTAGAAAGTCAAATGTCAAGAGATGAAAGATGAAGGTCTAAGGTCCAGAGTGTATCTTTAAGACCTATTTCTGTTCTGTTGGGAGATATTTAAAGATGAAAACCGATGGGTTTAGGATATATTAGAGGACGATGCAGATTTGACATCCTGATCTCTCTCTCTCTCTCTCTCTCTCTCTTCTTTATTCACCCCCCCCCCCCCTCTCCTTCTCCATTTCATTACACCTCTTTCACTGAAGTGCATTATTTTCAACAGAATAATAATGAAGTGTTCTTGTTGGTGGGGTATTAACTTCTCTCTCTCTCTCTCTCTCTCTCTCTCTCTCTCTCTCTCTCTCTCTCTCTCCTAAGTGAAAGGGTGAGTCCGGTTGGGATGTGGGTGGATGGGTGCTGCATGAGGAAACTAAGAGGAAAGAGGAAAGGAAGCAGGAGGACGAGAAGAAGTTACCTGGGGAGGAGGTAATTGGTCCAATTAGCAGGTGAGAAGGTCCTCTTCTGATTGTGTTCGTAAGAGGGACTTGATCTGCTGTCGTCGGGCGAACAATAGGATTTTGTTGTTATTTCATTCCCTTCCTCCTCCTCCTTCTTCTTCTTTCTCATCAAGTAGGAAGAGATTGTCATTGTCGTCAAACATTAGAATATTTATTATTTTCGTTCCCTCCTCCTCCTCCTCCCCCTATTCGTTTTCTTCTTCAAGTAGGAAGATTGCCGTTGTCGTTGTCCTCCTCCTCCTCCTCCTCCTCCTCCTCCTCCTCCTCCTCCTCCTCCTCCTCCCTGCATCAAGTAGGTACAGAGTTAGTAAGATTTCTCGAAGAAGGTGAAGAGATATATCTATTATTTCAAGTGCCTCTTCTTATCACTTTGAATGGGTTCGATTTTAGACGAAGTAGATTCTGGATATCAATACTCTTGCTAGATTCTGTTCGCCCCCGTGATACAGTGGTTAATGGCCTCGTCTCACGGTGAGTACCCCAACATTGGTCCCGTGGGGGGCCGGGGGAACATTTTGGGCCCATTTCCCGAAAAGTCCATTGTGGCTCTTTTAACCTAAGCAGTGAATTTGGTACCCGGGTGGTATTCGACTGTGTACGTAACAGCTAGATAAATGAGTGGTTTGAGTCATAATAATGATAATATGTATATATATATAAATATATATATTATATATATATATATATATATATATATAATATATATAGATATGGTATGTTGATGTATGTATGTGTGTGTGTGTGTGTGTGTGTGTCTGTTACAGTCACACCAAAGCTGGGGAGGTTTAGAATATTAAGTATGTTCGAAACCACAGTCGCTGTGGACACACCTTGTGCCGCCAGTTTTATTAGTCATAAATCAATCAACCAATCACATTTACCTTATTCAATAGTTTATTTTTTTTATTTAATGCTTGAAAGTATTAAAGACTTGTGTTACTTCAGAGTATTTACTGCTGTGGGGAAAAGTAACATACCATTGAAGGTTCTTCTTCTTTGTTTCCACCTGAGGAAGCTGCGTTCCAGAACACTCACCTTCCAGCAGCCAAGGCAGAATTCACCTCGTTGGCCCGCTAATGTCCCTATCATTTTGGGCAAACCCAAGAGAGAGAGAGAGAGAGAGAGAGAGAGAGAGAGCGAGAGAGAGAGAGAGAGAGAGCAGCACCTCGGCGCCGGACAGAAAGATGAGGAAACATGAGGACGATGAAGAAGAATGTGGTTCCAGAAATGAAGACAGATAAACACGCTGCCTTCTTTTGGGTTGGAACCAGTCCCCCCCACCCTCCTACTCCCCCTCCTCCTCCTCCTCTTCAAATCCCCCTAAACCACCCCACCCTCTTGATGCCCATAACCCAAGATCATTCTGTTCTAAGAACATATCAAGAAAAATGACTGCGAGATTGTAGTATACATGTTACTTCCCCTGACGTGGGTGGGAAAGGGAAGGAGGGATCACTACGAGACTTTCCTGAAGGGAATCACGTTGGAAGGAGGGAGTGAGAAGGGAATTCGAAGGAAGGAAGGAAGGGAGGGAGGGAGGAAGTCTGCTGGCCAGAAGACCTAATGGCTGTTGTTGTGGGCTCCCTATGGAAATGGTGTGGTTAGCACGAAGTGCGTAGATCCTAATATTTCCGGGGCTTAGTTAAAGGTCCTCCTCTAAGACTGGGGCTTTTGTAGAAAAGAAAGCCCCTGAAATATGGATGGATTCCACCGCAAGTGGTTTGGAAAGGAACGAAAGGAGAGGGAAAGACTATATAGGCTGTTAGAGCGAGATAAATCAGCGAGGACGATCAGAGCAGACTTTCTCATCCCCTGCAAGTGGATGAGAAAGTCGAGAGAATCTTTCTCAACCCCCCTGCAAATGGAAAATATGTGAAAAGGAAGGCGCTTTCCGAGTTCAGTGGTGGAACGATCGCTAAAGATTTTTTCCACGCCGGTAAGTGGCAGGTACAGACGTAGCTTTTATCAGAATTAAGAATACTCTCATTCTGCCGTTAATGTTCGAGAGTTAAAAATTATCATTCGCCTCACTGTGAGACAGTGAAAGTTAAAGTAGCCAATTTATTATTATTATTATTATTATTATTATTATTATTATTATTATTATTATTATTATTATTATTATTATTATTTATTTTATCACAGTCCTCCAATTCGACTGGGTGGTATTTATAGAGTGGGGTTCCGGGTTGCATCCTGCCTCCTTAGGAGTCCATCACTTTTCTTACTATGTGTGCTGTTTCTAGGACCACACTCTCCTGCATGAGTCCTGGAGCTACTTCAGTCTCTAGTTTTTCCAGATTCCTTTTCAGGGATCTTGGGATCGTGCCTAGTGTTCCTATTATTATTATTATTATTATTATTATTATTATTATTATTAAAAAGATGAACCCTATTCATATGGGACTAGCCCACACGGACCATTGATTTGAAATTCAGGATTCTAAAGAGTATGATGTTCATCTGATACTAAATGATAAAAGATAAGCCATGCATCCATTGACATTAATTAATATCAAGTAGGATAAGTCATGAAACAACTCTATAATCGACGTATCTTCCTGGAAAAACATTCTCTCTCTCTCTCTTTTGTTTTGTTCTCCTTATTTCTCCTTTCATTATTCCTCTCACTGTTCAACTCATGCAGTTTACACTCTCTTGGTAGACTCGTAATCCGATCGCTTTTACTTGACATTCAAAACCCTTCAAAGCTGCCAGATTTCGGCGGTTTATATTCAGTGTTTACTCTTCTTTGTTGAAGGTTAAAGTTTTACTATTGTTGGTCTGTAATTTGTTCAAACTCGTTTTCTTCAGTTAGTAAAAAAAAAAATTACTTCCTTGCTTACTTTAATTTTTAGAAATTCTCATCTCTATAATTTACTTTCACATTTTTACTCATTTATTAATATCTTAATTTATCCGTTTTTATAATTTTTACTCATTTATTAATATCTTAATTTATCCGTTTTTATAATAACTGATTCCCTCTTTCTTTATTTCCCTTGACTTTCTGTTACTTTCGAATAAGCACAATATTCTTCGGAAGCTTGAATTTTCAAGTCAGTAGCTCCTGTGGTGGGATTGTTCCATATGAATAGGGTTCATCTTCATAATAATAATAATAATCTGGTCAGTCGTGTGACAATTTTAGTTCCTTTATGTTTCATAAAGCACATTTTACATCATATCTTATGTTTTCTCTGTCAGTCCAACCAATAGTCCCTTCTTCCCTTTTACGCAGCTTTCTCTCACAAATTGATCAGCAGCGAAACAGCATTCTTTGTTGGTATCCGAAATTCAAGTCTAAGTGTCTTCCATTTCACTTACGTTTATTTCAGTTCCTCTCTCAGGCGACTTCTCGTCAAATTCAGCCAATACTCGGCGTCTTCCTAATTTGACAGCGCCTCTCTGGGGTTTGTTTAAACTGAAAAGTCATCTTGTTGTCGAGACGCGCCCACTTTGTACGTGGTTCATTCTTTCTGGTGAGATCATGAAGTGGAAAGAATACAGAAAGTGTGTAGAGAGAGAGAGAGAGAGAGAGAGAGAGAGAGAGAGAGAGAGAGAGAGAGAGAAAGCTTTATATTTATATTTTTGTCCATTCTTCATGCCAACGTTGAGTTTTGTAAAACTGGACCTTTTGCAAGACGATTTTGAAACCTTTCTCCTTCTGATGTTAAATGCAGTTTTTAAGAGAAATTTTAAAGTTGTTATTGACTATGTATCCTTCTGTTCCACTTCAATTGCATTTTATTTTCAGTCAGTTAGAACCTCGCATTATTATTATATTATTATTATTATTATTATTATTATTATTATTATTATTATTATTATTATTATTATTATTATTATTCAGAAGATGAACCCTATTCATATGGAACAAGCCTACCACAGGGACCATAGACTTGAAATTCAAGCTTCCAAAGAGTAGTGTTCATCAGGAAGAAGTAAGAGGAGGTAAAGGGAAATACAAGAAGAATAGATCTCGTTTATTGGAAAATAAAGTAATAGATAGATAAAAATGTATTAAAATACAAGGAGGCTAATATTAGGGTAGTAAGAATAAAGTATAACCGTGCACCCGTAACGTGAAAACCTTTCTTGATAGTCTGTTAATACCCAGAAGTGTTTGAGAGACGAATGCTCTCAGCTAATCAGAGGAATTATTTGTCTTGCAAACATTCCAAGGGATAAAGGCCTCCTCGACGCTAAGAGGCGTCTGCCATAATTGTATTATGATAACTTTGCACAGCTTGATTTGCGAGACTGCAAATTCCCCCCCCCCCCCCCCCCCCCCCCCCCCCCCCCCCCCCCTGAATGACGATGCATGTGGACGTTTTATATATATATATATATATATATATGTGTGTGTGTGTGTGTGTGTGTACGTACATATAGTATATAAAAACTGAATGCACTGCTACCCAAAAACAATTAACTTTGTAATTTAGTAATTTACTTACATTTTATCTATTTATCTATTATTTTATTCAATTATCTTTTTTATTTTCCATGATATTTCAAAATATTTGAAATGTCATAGTAAAATAAATAAGTTATATTTCAAAGGAGAATTTTGTCGTACATGTCATATATAAGATGTCCTTTTTCAAAGAACTGGGTCAAAGTGTCATATTTAAATGATGAAGTTGTCATGAATGTCAATCAAAATGTCATATTTAAAAGAAGATTTTGTCATGAATATTATAATCAAAATGTCATATGTAAAAGATTTTGTCATGAATATTATAATCAAAATGTCATATTTGGAAGAATTTATCATGAATGTCATAATGAAAACGTCAAATTTAAAAGAGGAATTTTGTTACGAATGTCATGATCAAAATGCCATAGATAACAGAAGATTTTGTCATGAATGTCATAATCAAGATGTCATATTTAAAAGAAGAATTTTTCCATAAATGTCATATTTAAAATAAAAAATTTCGACATGACTATCACAATCAGAATGTCATATTTAAAAGAAGAATTTTGTCATAAATGTGATAATCAAAATGTCATATTTAAAATAAAAATTCTGGCATAAATATGATAAAAAAAGTCATATTTAAAAGAAGAATTGTATCATGAATGTTCATGATTAAAACGACAAATTTAAAAGAACAATTTTTCCATAAATATCATAATCAAAATGTCACATTTAAAATAAAAATTATGACATGAATATCATAATCGGAATGTCATATTTAAAAGAAGTATTGTGTCATGAACGTCATAATTAAATTGGCACATTTAAAAGAAGAACATTGCCCAAAACGCTCTGGCAGAAGCATCCAGGTGGTCCACCATTAAGATCAACAGCTGCTCCTGCCTACTGCTGTCGTTCCCTGTCAAAGGTATCTACGTACATATCTCCCTGCCTTTCCTATCTCATCTCCTGCCACAAACCCCTCCAGGAACTGCTCCCCCCCCCCCTTCCTTCGCCTTCTCTAACCATTGTTTTATCGACAATACCTAGGGAATAGCAGCGCATAATAATAGATACCTCGTAAGAAGAAGGAGGGGCCCCCGCCCTCACCCCCTCACCCTCCAACGTCCTATTGGTCCGTCCTTGTCCCCCTGACCAATCGCCTGACGCCTTTTTGTTTCGAGGATAGTATTGTTACCTTCTCCTTCTCGGGGTTCTTGTGTTTACGCGGCGGCCTTATTAAAAAGGAAGGGGGGAGGGAGGGAAGTCATTGAAAACAGGCAAGGACGAGAGGAAAGACCCTTTTGTCCGTCCCCATATGTGTACACATTCTCCGCTGTAAGGGAGACACTGTTGATCCTGTGTGAAAAAAGGAAAAAAATTAATATTTCCCCTCCCTCCCACGAAAGGACGACTACAGAATGGGCGTGTGTACTCCAATAGCACCCACGTAAACACATTTTACCCCAACGGGAAAAAAAAAACGTAGGATTCCTCATTCATACAAAGCTAGGCTTCATTACGACAATGGAAAAGCTACATTGTTCCAACTACAGCTCACCGTTATAAACATTTGTTGATAGTTGTCAGAAAGAAGGCTCCTTTTCCTCCTAGTATCACACTTTGACATTTTCTATTTAATTAGACCTTGATCTCTGGAGGCTGCATTTTCTCCTGCACTCGCTTGTGATTAGTTCCAGACACACATAGTCCTAGCGACTGCAGTTTCTCCCTCCACCAGTCTGTCTGTAAGACATTTGTTCTCCCTTCATCTGTCTGTCTGTAAGACATTTATCTGTGTGTCTGTCATACTAACCTTGCCATTGCAACACAATCAAAGCTGCAGAAGGGATCACAAACAGACACACAGTCCTAGGGACTATAGTAGTATTTCTCCCCGTCCGTCAGTCTGTTGGACAGTGTGTCTGTCATACTGACCTTGTCGCTGCAACTCGGTTAAAACTGTAGAAGGAATTCCGTTCAAGCTGAATGCAAAGTTAGACCATTATCCAATCAGGTTTATGAAAAGAGATTGTCTCTGTACCTGCCCGTCTTTCATTGTCATGCTTACCTTGTCATCGCAACAGCTCTTAGAATATGCAAGGAATTTCACTCAAACTTGGTACAAAGATAGACCGAGCACTTCCCAGTCATTCATAAAATTTCGATTAATCTATTCACTCATATGTCTCCATTACCTGTTATTCATTTGTTTTAACTCGAATTGAGTCCTTTTGAAATCAAGATAACCGAATCAGTGCCAGAGGCTTTTGAGATCTCTTCTCGATGGACACTATTGATTTGTAAAAGATTCTTATTATTTGCCATAGTAACAAAAGATTATGTCTCTCTGAATATTAATAGTAAATTATGTTGATTCATGTTTTCATTTATGGCTGAATTGCAACAGTTTTTATCTCATACATAGAGTCGATTTCGAGGTATAAGGAATTACCAGGTCAGTTCATCTTTGCCTGAAAATTCGACTGAGTTTCGTGGATGACTTCACGCAGAGAACAACGGAGTTGTTTTCCTCTCAGCCAAGTCAAGCTGGATAGCGGAGGAAAGAGGTGTTCGTGCGACTCTAATTTTATGTTTTGGATTGACATTTGATTTAAACTTCGTCGGCACTAAATAATGCCGAATATATAAGTGCGCTTTTTGGATGTCATTCCAATTCATATAGAAATGGCGATCTTATTTTTTATACGCTTCCTAAAGATGAAGAGTTACGATTTTGTATGAAGAATGATACAACTTCGACAATCGTTTCACGAATTTTGCACGCCATTTGTACACGTGCTTGATTCCTAGTTCTTATTTATCGCTGGTGCTTTCTTGCCTATGAGAAGAAACCTTATACGTCGTTGCTTTTACCTATAATGTTGTACAAATTTTATATTAATGGTCACAATAACATGAAGGGATACTCCATAATGGATTTGGACCTCTCTAGGAGAATTTGCTGTAGGTTATTAGGGAGTTGCATGCTGTTTCCCAGAATGAGAGAGAAAACTATTTTTTTTTTATATCTATCAAGGTTCAGATTTTAACTTATTATTATTATTATTATTATTATTATTATTATTATTATTATTATTATTATTATTATTATTATTATTATTATTATTATTCAAAAGATGAACTATATTATATAAAACAAGTCCACCAAGGGGCCATTGACTAGAAATTCAAGCTTCCAAAGAATATGTTGCTCATTAGGAAGTAAGAGAAGGTAAAGGGAAAGACAGAGAAAGAGTTCTCACTTATTAAAAAGAGAAAAATAAATGAATTGATGAACAGATAAATAAAAATAAGTTGAAATGCAAGGGGGAATAGGGTTAGGGTTGTATGAAAGATTCATAGTGTAAGGGAGGCCAGAGAGGCTGCTGCTGCTACTGACTTGCGGAAGCGAT
>NC_061104.1:50830560-50847378 GCF_015104395.2 Macrobrachium nipponense | reverse complement strand
CCAAAGTCTGGGGTAGTACCACCACGAACAGGGACGGCATCAGCAGGTATGGGCATCTCAGGAACAGCAGGCACAGCCAGCACAGCATCGGTAGGGACAGCAGCGACAGGCAACGGGCAGGACAGCCAGCGCAGCAACGCAGGGACAGCCAGGCGCAGCAGACAGCAGGCAGCAAATGCATGGACAAGTCAGCCCAGAATCGGCAGGTACGGCAGGCAGCAGCCGGAAAACACAGGAAGTGGAGCAGCAGCCAGCAACATCCTGGTACTGGCGGCAGGTCCAGGGGCGAGCTCTAGGGCAGCGGAAGTGTGGTCGCTGCAGCGCGGCAACCACGAGCGGCGGCGGCACGCCCCCTCTCGGTACGGCGAACGGCACTTCACAGCGGCGTAGGCAAGACTGTTACCACGTGAGGCGAGTACACCAGGTGAGGAGGGACGTCGTCACCTGGTTGCTGGTCACCACTCCATGGGTGACCGCAGTAGGCCCAGACATAGAACCGCAGCCCGCCCCTGGACACTAGCACGCCCTGCCACTGGAAGGACGCCCATACCTCACCAAGGTCCACCCTCGTGGCAGTAGCACCTGCGGAAATACAGTAGTACGATTAGTGGGGGGGAAGTCCCCTCGCGCGGGGGGGTGAGCCCTCTCCGAACGAGTGGAAGACCCCTAATACAATTGTACATCGGGCACCGAGCGCCCTCCCCCGCGCTCGACGGATCGGGCGAGGAGAAGAACGCCGATAACCTCCCCCCCCCCCAAGGGAAGGGCCATCTGTGGGAGCTGAGCGGGTGGGGGGTTCTCGTTTTCCCCACCCCCGCACAGTACCCATGTACCCAACAACAATATAAGAGCCCGAGAGCAATCGTGCCATCGGCCCGAATGCAAGGGCATAAGGATCAATTCCCTGACTGAGCGGAACTTGAACCCAAATAAATATTGATGCAATCAATAATAGGAATAAAATGAAAATGCATCTTGCATACGATTCACTTCACAATGAACAAAGGGCTCGGATCGAGCGCATTTGCGCCTAGGTACCGAGCGCAAGGGTGAAAGGATCAATTCCTTACCTTTATGGATCAAGGTTTCTGGAAACCTTGATCATAAAGAATTGATGCAATCAAAAAATATATGAAAATGAAAAGACTACTGCGCTTGCGATTTCACTTCATACAAATAAAAAGGGGAAGGATCAATTCCCGGGAATAGCGGAAAAAACATTGATCCCAGTAAAACAATGCAATCTCAATAAAAAATGAAAATGAAAAAGAAAAAAACTGCACTTGCGATTTCACTTCAGTCAAAATAAAAAGGGGAAGGATCAATTTCAATTTCCGGGTAAGCTCGGAAAACTGATCCAAATGAGTATTGCTACAATCAAAATAATATATGAAATGAAAAAGAATACTGTACTTGCGATTCACTTCCATACTAAATAGTTTCCGTGCCGAGCGCATTCGTTCGGCAACGGGCATACAGGTCAAAAAAATATAAAATGAAAGAGCACTTACTTACGATTTTCATCACTACTACATTTCCAAACCTAATCTACGCTCGGAGCGAGTGCTCCCGCCCTCGCACCGAGCATACACAATACGAGATCATTTCTGGGAAAATGAATTCCCGCACTTACGCCTTCAGTCCCGGCACTCGGGTAATCGGAGGGCGTGGTGACACCAAGATCCTTTAATTCACAATTGAATTCAATGAAATGATTGTACTTACAATTCAATTTCACTAGATAATTAGAAAAGAAAAACACAATCATGCGAAAGCAAACGACGATGAAGCGGGCAGAGAAGCGATAATACACGTCCACACGCCAGCAGGCCGAAAGCAAAAGTGATTTGTTTACCTCCCAGTCGCGCGCGCGCGCCTGTCGGACAAGCAGTTAACTACCGAACCCCTTGTTCGAAAGCTTACGACCTATCCAGCTGCCGCTAGTACCCTTCCTATTGTAAAAGGACCGAAAGGTTTGTATGCCGTGTCGGAACAAATTAATACTTATGATATTTCGATTAATAGCCATCTTCTCCATATAATCAAAATCAGCATCATCTTTTATTCCTCAAAGAACATGTAATCTTTACAAATAAAAACATTAGTAACATTATTACATTTCAGAATGCTTAGAAATTTTTTTAGGCCTATAAATCATTTTGCAACATACAGGCAGCTCCAACACAGCCTAAAACTTCAACATCAAAGAAAACTGGTCGTAATTCATATTCCTATCGTATTCCTCAAAGAACAGGTAATCTCTACAAATAAATTCATTACTAACAGACTACATCTCAGAAGGCTTAGATGATTTCTTTAGGCCTATGAAACATTTTGCAACACACCGGCAGCTTAAACACAGCATAAGCTTCAACATTCAAAGAAAATTGGTAGTTAGTAATTCATATTCTTACTTGAAAATGTGTTATGGACTGTCAGCTATTATGTCTACTGTCATAATGCTGCAAGCGTGGTTATGTTGACAAGTCCGAGGAGCATGTTAAGTGTGCTTTCACTGATGGCACCACTAACCTGATCACACCGCACTTTGAACTAAGCAACGTAAAAAAAAAAAAAAATCTGTTCAAATCACACAGATTACGAATCATACCAATGCATAAAAGTGATCATATTCTTATAACCATAAGGAAAATAGGGCTAGCTGTGAATTAGCAAACTTGTCAACATGCATAAATTAGAAATAAAAAAATTTAACTACTTGGCAACGTCACGTTGAATCTGAAAATCTGAACGCTACAAAAAGAATCATGTCGCATGAGATTTGAGCACCACTGTACTGTGCAGTACAGGCACTCCCTGGATTACGTTGGACTTGGCTCACATTGTCCCGAGGTTATGTCGCTCTTCCAATATATTCATAAAAAGGTATTTCCTGGGTTACTGCACATGTTCCAGGTTTACGTCACCAGTCCTTCGGAAGACTGGAAATTCAAATGGTTCCAAAATGGCAGAATGGTGAAAATTTTGGGGTTTTCTGATGAAAAGCTTAATCAAAATGCAGGTTAAGCACTTCAGTGGTGTGGTTGGTATAGTCTTGGCCTGCCACCTCTGTGGCTGTGAGTTCGATTCTCGTTCATTCCATTGAGGAGTGAGAGATATGTATTTCTGGTGATAGAAGTTCACTCTCGATGTGGTTCAGAAGTCACTTAAAGCCATTGGTCCTGTTGCTGAATAACCACTGGTTCCATGCAACATAAAAATGCCATGCAAACAAACAAAATGCAGGTTACGTTGTTCTCAAGATTAAAAGTAAGGTTTTCTTACGATTTTCGATGATATCTCAGGTTACGCCATTTTTTTTATTTATGTCACAGAGTAGGAATAGAAACCCCAACCTAACCTGAGGATTGCCTGTTACCTTGCTACGGGATATTGTCAATGGAAAGATAGCCTCTGACATAAAAATGCTCATAGATTTCTTAACCAAGCAACTGCATAAGCAAAGGAACAAGTATCAATGAAATGAAAAACCTCAAACGAGTACATTCCAGGTTTGTATGGAAAATGTATATTTTATAATTTTTTCCATCAATTTAAGATGTGAGTTAGCTGATGATGGTCAAACTGGAACAATATTCAAAAGATGGCAAAATAAAAGAACCAAAGCATTTCATGAGGTAAGACGTCTCCAAAATTCCTGAAACACTTCCTCAGTATACTGATTGCTTGTGGTATTGAAAACGAGAACTTAATATTTTCCCAAAAAACGAATGTTTTTTCAAGAGTGATGTCTGAATTTCTAAATGAAATGTTCATACTTTGAATCTTGTTATGGTGTAACTTTTAACTTAAAAAAAAATGATTCGGCAAATATATGTAGGTTTATTCTGCAATGAGATCTATGGAAATAGACCTATACTGTGATGAGATCTATGGAAATAGAGTGGTGACATCTGTGTAAACAGTAAGCTTTAGTTCCATCATCGTTTACTCTACACATTTTCTTCCTTATAAACAGCTTAAAAGTCTTCTGTCATTCCTCCAGTCATTTGCCAAATCGTCTCAATCAGAATCCTTCAAGCTTAGTTCTAACAAAAGCTTAACAAACACTTGATCCACGCACCCTCTTTTTCTTTAAACCCACACTGTTCTTCCTCTATCATTCAATCTGCCATCTTTATTACTTTTTCAATAAAAATCTTACCTTACACTTCTCTGGTATGCTTAGTAATTATCACAAACGCCTTCAACACAAAAATTAAAATTAATGAGTATACTTCATAAGTAAAATAATAAGCGCAAGGCTTAGAGTCCGCAAGAGTGAAAACTTAACAGTTATTCATTTTTTTTATAATTAAAGAGTGAATGACTATAAAATAAAGGAGAAAAAATATAAATAAATAGATAAGTGGAAATAAAAAAAGTACAATGAAAGAAAAGATCAATGGGGAGGGGGTTGTTTGGAAAGAATAATTACCCATAGGTAGGTACTAGCTACAGCTCCTGTTATTCTGGCTACTACCGGTACAACAACAACTACTATTAATAATATATTATCATTAATAATAATTACAGTTCAAGCACACTTACCTAATACAAGAACCTTTCCAGTACACGCATGCTGATATACAGATTTTTTTCCCCATCACGGCAGTCAGTGATCTGAAAGATATTACTCGGTTACAGCATCTCTCTCTCTCTCTCTCTCTCTCTCTCTCTCTCTCTCTCTCTCTCTCTCTCTCTCTCTCTCTCACACACAAACAGCGAGAGATATATTACATAGATGTATCGTATAATATACAGACAGTATGATAAAGTAAGTTATATGTAGACGAAAACGAAGAAAAAAAATTGGCAAATAGATTTCAATAGACGCAAGAACAGGTATCAGTAGCAGCCTATATAGTGGGAGAAGATAAAGTGTCAGTCACAATCATAACGAAACACGAGGTAAAGGACAAACGGGCAGATATAAACCACAATAATAAACAAAGCCAGGCAAACGGTATAAAATGATTAAATAATAATAATACAAGGTGAACAAGAATCACGAGCGATAACTACAACAAACAAATGAACGAACTGGAGAAAACAAAAAACAGTCGGCATCCGGAGGCCGCATTAATTACCGTAAACCGGAAAAGTAAATTCAAAACTTTCTCTAGAAAGATTCACTCTTTTTCAATTTCAAACTTCCCCCTGGGATTCCTGTAAGTTGTATGCGAGAAATATGAGTTTTTTTTCTCTCTATCCAGATTTCCGGCCATCTTTTTTTTTTTCAGATTTATTTATGAACCTTATTTTACTGATTTATCAAAGGGAGTTGGAAATGTTGCTAGCCCACCGGAAGATATGATACGTAGGGGTTTATCTTTTTCATATGAACGAGAAAGGAAGAGTAAACAGGAATAAAACGCGAGTATTTGTGTACGCGTAGGCCTAAGTGTGTGTATGTGAGAGAGAGAGAGAGAGAGAGAGAGAGAGAGAATCGGCAACTTATAATATCTTACGATTGTCTTCTCAATTTTCAATTTATCCTTGATTAATTTACTTGTTTCCATCATAAGGATACGATAGACCTGAACCGCCTGATATAAATCAAACGTGAGGGTTTGGGTATATAGTATAGGCTACTGAATGTAACGTATAGGTAATGATAAGTTGTAAAATGTCACCTTTATGGGAATTGTTCGCGTTATAACTGAAAGACGTAATGTAAATATCTGATTCGCCCATTTTTTATTATCTCAATACAAGTAACAAGTGACGCCAGCTCGTGTCGGTGACGTCATACCATGCAGAACATCTCGCTTCAAAAGTGCCATTGCTCTTACACTGAATGGACGACAGTTTCGTTGTCAATGGGAATTTTACACCTAAAGTTTCCTCACGACGGAGGGAAGTTTCCTAGCCAAAATGACTCCGGAGAAGTCTCAGAAAGATACACATCATTTTGGGCCTTTTGGGAATAGGATTCATTATTTATTCAACATTTGGGAAAGGCCGACCCTGAGGTTGCAACGAAACACTATGGCAAGGGACTCTAGAGAGAGAGAGAGAGAGAGAGAGAGAGAGAGAGAGAGAGAGAGAGAGAGAGAGAGAGAGAGCCAGCACTGATGGTCTTGAGTTCTCTGCTCTAGTTATGTCACTTGTGCCATTTTGGATAAATTGCTTAACGGAATCTCAAGAGATTCAGTATATTCAAAGTTTAGCTGACCAGCATGTAATCATGTATGTATATATGTAATAAATATACATGCAAACACACACATAATTAAATACATTTTTATATGTGTGCCTTTGTAGGCTTAATAGCTACGTATACTATCACATTTATGATTTACTAAGAAAACATATATTTTTTTAGGTAAGTGTTTGCGTGTGTTTAGAAATCAAAGACATCCAGATACTGAAAATCCGTCCTCAATAAAATAGGGAAGGAGATTAAATTTAGGACTCGTGATTTTGTTTACATTTCTTTTCGCCCAAGGCTAAGACGGCGTCAATCCGATATGGAGTCTGGAGAGTTGCCTCATATGCTGTTCAAGTCAACGGTTGTAATAATCTAGCATATATGTCAACTTTATGGGCATGAATGCCACAAAGTTATCTGAATGCAAACTATTATTATTATTATTATTATTATTATTATTATTATTATTATTATTATTATTATTATGTATATAAATAACACGCAAAGAATCTGTGAGCCTAGAGCCACTTCAGCTGCTATAGGCCTAAAAAACAAAGAGCTTGAGTGAAGCAGAGTTAAAATTTCATTATAAAGTGGATACAAGCAACATTTGGCCGCAAATAAATTTCAGGAAAGGCATCCCTGACCATAGGAACTGCAACGCCAGAAAATAAATGCATCGACCCAGTCTAAATGAATTTAATATACGCGTGTAGGCTGATAAAGAACTGTTTACCAAGTCCATGACATTGCCAATGTCTGAAAGATTAACCCAAGTTTCTAAATTCATTTAGGATCACAAAGTGCCTGATCTACACCTTGAAATACACGACTAATATGTGTATGTATGCAGTACTGTACAACTCTACTTGTTATGTACCCTTAGGGGTGGCCGACATGGGAGGGGCGGGGTTACCGCCCCCCTCAATGTTGTTTTGAGCAGGTCAAAAATAGACAGATTTTGCTGTTTAAATACACACCTGTATAGTGTGTAAATATGACTTGTGTATATATGTGAAAATGACTGCGTGTATATATGTATATATATAATGTATATATATATATATATATCTATATATATATATATATATATATATATAGTATATATATATATATCCTTAAAACCACAGTAGAACGGAGAGTGAAAACTGAGGACTTGGAACAAGTACTTTCGTAGATTATTTCTACATTCTCAAGTTCACTGAATCAAAGAGAGGTTGAGAGACTTATTTATACAAAGGCGGGGGGAAGGGGGAGGTTACAGTTTGTTAATCTTGGCCTAATGTTCTTTGAGCAAAAAGACATGGAAAGAGGAGGAAGAGCTAATCCAGGGTGGAGATTTATATTCCTCGTTCACGTGGCTTCAACAAAAATGGACTCCAACAGATTCCTTTTCCTTGGGTCATTGACCATGTGGATTATTGATGCCTTATTCCAGTTAATGGCATGGCCTGTCTTAAGCAAATGATCCACAATACCATTATTTGTTAAGCCTCTTGAAATGGAATATTTGTGCTGTGAACATCGCAATGTAATATCATTTGAAGTTTGACCTACATAAATACATAAATCTTATTACATTCTTTGCAAGGAATACTGTATACAATATTGTTTGGATTGGGCGGGCTATTTTTAATTGGTTTATTTCTCAAAATATTATTATATTCAAAATACTAAGTTGATATCAATAATTTTCAAAATGGGTACAGCAGGAATGAAATTCGGATGGAATGGTACACAGAGAATATACTTAAATTCTTTGTTAATACTGGTTGGATTGTTATATGTCTTTTTTGCTTTATTTTTACAAAGTTCCAAAAGATAGTGAGGGTAACATAACGAATCTTCTATTTCATCAATAATTTTAAACTTATCTACTAAAAATTCAGGAATACAAATTCTAAGAGCTCTGAGATACATACCAGAAAATGTTGACGTCTTAATTTGTCTAGCATGGTTAGAGTAAAAATGAATATATGACAAGTTATTCGTGGCTTTCCTATATACTTTAAAACAAAAATTGGTGTTAAATTTAATAACTAGACATCTAAAAATGGTATACAATTATTTTCTTCATGTTCTATTGTGAATTTTATGGATGGTACAGGATTATTAATTGTATATAGGAAATCAGGAATATCTATTTATTATTACAATACAAAAACAATCGTCTACATATCTTACCCAAAACACCTTGGAAAATAAATTTCTTGGAGTAAGTCTGCACTAAAAAAAATTACATGTAGATATTAGATAAGAGAGGCAGAAGAGGGTTACCCATATCCATACCATGTTGGGCATTTTCTGAGACTTACCTTTTTCATTTTCCTATTTGGAATACAATGGAATTACTATATCTTCGTGCCCAAGAAGATTACCAGTACTATACCATATATCTGTTCATAAAAATTACCATTGAAAGTTAATTAAAAATTTTTTTTACAAAGGGATACCAATTTGATGACATTAGTAGGTAATTCTAGATTATACAAGTCCAAATATTGAGGTAAATATTGAAATAAGTCATCAACTGACACTCTAGTAAATAAAGATGTTACATCAAAACTGGTTAATTTGTCAGTACTGAGTAATTCAATATGTGAGACTAGCACAAAAATCAACAGAGTTTTGTAAACGGGAATTTGAAATAGTAACCGCGATAGGTGATAGTAATTTAACAAGATATTTAGAAATTTTATAGCTAATAGAACTGCAATGCTCACAGTACAAATATGCCATTTCAAGAGGCTTAATGAATAAAGGTATAATGGCTTAAGACAGGCCTAGCTATTAACTGGAATAAGGGATCGATAATCCACACGATGAAGACCCAAGGACAAGGAATCTGTTGGAGTCCATTTTTGTTGAAGCCACGTCAATGAGGAATATAAATCTCCATCTGGATTAGCTCTTGATCTTCTTTTCATGTCTTTTTTGCTCAGAAAACATTCTGTCAAGATTAACAAAGTGTAACCCTTCTCTCCCTTTGTATAAATAAGTCTCTCAACGTCTCTTTGATTCAGTATGAACTTGAGAATGTAGAAATAAACTACGAAAGTACTTGTTCCAAGTACCCAGTTTAACTCTCCTTTCTACCGTGGGTTTAAGGATATTGTCAAGCATAATTATTTGTTAAATAAAATCTTTTTTTCTTTTAAGTATATTATATAATCTATATATATATAGATATTATATATATATATATATATCTATACTATATATATTATATATATATCTATATATAGATATATATAGATATATATATAGATACATATATATATATATATATATATATATATATTATATATATTGTGTGTGTATGTAATTTACATGATTATTATATACATCTACATATATAAATACATAACAGAACAGGATATATATTGCATCTAGTTCAACTTGGTCAAAATTGTCTTCCCCCCTCCCCCTTCCCCCTCAATCAGACTATTCTCGAGCCACCCAGGGTAATGCCCTTTCTTCCACGCCAAAGAGAGGTAGAGAAACCGCGACGGGATTTCCCGCCATCTTTTATCCGAAAGTTTCCTTTAAAAAATGAGCCGAGTGGGAAATCATTTGGGACATCTATCTCGCCTCTGTCTCTCTCCATCTTCATAAATCGGCCAGCCCCTCCCTCCCCCGTCTCTCTCTCTCTCTCTCTCTCTCTCTCTTCTCTCTCTCGCTCTCCTCTCTCTCTCTCTCTCTCTCTCTCTCTCTCAAGTTTCGAAGGTATCCAATGGTTGTAATCCAACGTCCACCTGATCAGATTCAAATTTTTTCAGGAATAACACACGATGTCAGTTTGCACCTTCACACCTATCTCGCTATATGTCAACCGAAGGGGACTTTTTTAGTTGATAATAAATTCGTCCCCTCGTGGATTCGAACCAGAGCACAGACGAAAAATAAGGACTTCAGTGAAGTTACCGATCAGGCCAACAAGCGAGGAGGTATAAGTTCATACCAAATCCGACCTTACAAATCACTGTTGAACTCAGGTATTTGCAATTAGAATCGGTATCCAACCCCCTCTGCCATGCTAACCAAGTCGAACGTTTGCTGCACGTAGCCAAATTATGAATTTTTATCACATCACCATGATTAATAAACATGCATTTAGCTACAAATGTCCTTTAACATCCCATTCGCTCTACCTCTAATTACAAATATCTAAGTTCAACAGTGATTTGTAACGTCGGAATCGGTATCAAATCATACCTCACTTGTTGGCCTGATCGGTAACTTCCCTGAAGTCCTGCTTTCTCCTCTGTCCCCTTGTTCGAATCCACGCGAGGACGAAATTATCATCAACCAAAAGATTCCCCTTCAGTTAACATATATAAAAATATACTAATTCCGAGGTAGAGCGAATTGGATATTCAAGGATATTTGCAGCTTAATGCATTTATATATTATATATATATTTATAATACTAAAAAGGAAACGTTTGTGTGTGTGTATGTTTTTTTTAATGCACACTTCGAGATTCACGAGGCTGCAACAGAAGAAGCCGAAGAGAGGTCTGGAGACAAAAGCTAAAAATAATAAAAAAAAATTATGAAAAATACGAAAGCACAAGTTTCAAGACAAGGCAAAATCAATCCACGACCGTCTTTTTTTTTTTTCCTCGTCCAAATCAAAATCTTGGAAGGGGGAAATTCGACAGCAGGAGACAAAAAATGAAGACGAGAGAAAATGATAAACCGAGGGAGACAAGACTCACTCCTCCTAACTAATTAAACTTTTTCCAAGGTTCACACGAACTAGTTTCTCTCGAGTTCTTGGGTCTTCCGGCCCACCAAGTTTCGTCAAATTGCATCTCGTGTTTTTTCTTCTCCGGCTCAAGCTTCGACACCGAGGACATTTATATATATATATATATATATATATATATATATATATATATATATATATATATATTATATATATACATATATTATATATATATGATAATATAATATATATTATATATATATAATATTATCTACTTCTTATACATACGTACGTATATATGTTTAATACGTTTTGTGAATAAGTTTTTGTTTACCAAAGATCTGAATGTGGTCACCTGTAGCCTTGTATAATCCTTTAATTGTCTTGTCCCTGTGTCTGAGCAGTTGAACTTAATCTTTTTGCTCTTAAATTGTACCCATGTTTATGCTTGTTTGGAAAGGTTACTCATCCTCCAGGTGTGTTGGATTCTAGGTACTAATATCCTTATAACCTCTATCTGTCACTTATACGACCTTTCCGAGTCGAAAGATCTTGCAGAAACCCCGTTGTTTATCTTTCCTTCGTGGCTTATACCTTTATATACTCTTATATATGTAGAATTTACTAGTCATTTTTACCAGATACATATGTAATTGTAATTCTTCAAAGCGGATGAGGAGAAAATACTAACACACGGACATACATCATCTTTTAATATCAACAATTTGAATATGCTATGCCTGAATTCCCCCTCTATCCTTAGCCTCCTTACGACGCTCCTGATTGGCTGTTGATAAGCTAATCACAGGGCCGGAAACTCTTAGTCTCTTTCGAGAGTTCACATAGGCAGGATGTATGTTTCACCCATCCTGAGGGATACTTTTGAAAGACGTATCCCTCAGGAGTGGTGGAACATACAACCTGCCCGTGTGAACTCTTGAGAGAGACTGAGAGTTTCCAGCCCTGTGATTGTCTTATCAACAGCCAATCAGGAGCGTCGTAAGGGACTGGGCTAGACATCACATGCACAGTTATAGTTTTGCCAAAATCTGGGTAGAATTTTTAAAAGAATAAATGTCCGTGAAATACAATTACCGTATTACTTTAGAAATTCTAATATAATCTTGAGTTATGATTATTACCATTATTAGTAAGTGATGAATCATTATATTTTCTTATTTTTTTCATAATCACTAACATTAATCAAATTTTTATTAAGTATTTTAGCTGAGTATTTTATATCCCCATTACAAATTTACCATATAACCGATCTTTTTTTTCTTTTTAACAGAAATTTAATTTGGTGGAGTTGGACTAAAAATCCACCTTGTATCCGAGCTGCTTAAATTTCGCGTTCCCAAGAAATAGCGAGTTCTTATTTTCGCGTTATTCAAGAAAACGCCATTATAAAGATCGTTGAAATGTGACGTTATAATCGGAGTTATGTTCAGAACTCCTGTAAGCAGAGTTGGTGAAGATATTGAAGGAAATGAATGATTTAAAATACGAGTCTACTATTTTAAAAAATAAATATATACTCGTAAATCGCAAGATACTTAACATGAATTAATGAAAACGCTTTGAGCTCTGAAACGGAGGTTGACAGCACAAGCTTTGAAAGGTGTAAAAAAAGGGAAACCTCAAAGGAGAGGTTGGAAAGTAAGATGGAAGAAAGAATGTGAAAGGAGGTTCAGTAACAGAATGCCTGTAAGAAGAGACGTGGTGAAGGTATTGAAGGAAATAAATGTTTTAAAACACGGGTCTACAATAAAAAAAACATGAACATAAATAAACTACAAAACATTACACTTGGGTTAATTAATGAAAAACGATAATCTAGGTTACCTCGCGACAACTTTTCCTGCAAAGAATTGACGACATTCTCTCAGTCAAGTTGCCCAAACAGCAAAACACTTAACGGCAAATGCATCCCTTAACGACTTCAAGCACAATCATTAATTTTCCTTCTCCAAAGCAAAACATCTCATTACTGGCCACGATTACCGCCTCATGGCCCCTCACGGCAAAAACTGGATTTGTTGGCAAAAATAGTGCTATAATAGATACACATCAACCGTGCATCTGATGTCTAGCCCAGTCCCTTACGACGCTTCTGATGGGCTGTTGATAAGCCAGTCACAGGACTGGAAACTCTCAGTCTCTCTCGAGAGTCACACAAGCATGTATTTTCCACCTCTCCTGAGGGATACGTCTTTCAAAAGTATCCCTTAGGATGGGTAGAACATACATCCTGCCTATGTGAACTCTCTCGAGAGCTCAAGAGAGACTGAGAGTTTCTAGCCCTGTCACCCTGTGATTGGCTTATCAACAGCCAATCAGGAGCGTCATAAGGGACTGGCCTAGACATCAGATGCACGGTTGATGTGAATCTACTGTATCCATCCTGAGATAAAAACTCCAAACTGATCCCCTTTTACTGCAGAGCGCACCCGGATTCGCTGAACAGCAGCACCAATATGGCATAAAGGTGCCTCTCTGTCGAGTGGAACAGCATCCCAGAGGAAGTCGTGCAAGTAGAATGCTATCCGAACCTGGGCGCCCGCAGCATATTCTCCAATTTGGGGGGGTGGGGGTCAAATCTTAATACACATTACATGGATAGTGTCCTGTATCAAGCAGGCAGGCACTTTCGACTCTTAACTAGCAGCTAATTCCAGAAACATTATCACCGCCTGCATCTCTCTCTCTCTCTCTCTCTCTCTCTCTCTCTCTCTCTCTCTCTCTCTCTGTGCATTTTAATACATTTTTATTTATTTTTGTTTGTATGGTGTTTTTACGATGCATGGAACCAGTGGTTATTCAGCAACGGTGTTTATTATTTTATTAATTCATTTTTTTTTTCTTTTAAACAAATGGGATCTCTTCTCTCTGTATTTCCCTTTACCTCCTCTTACTTTTTATGAACGAACACCATAATATTCTTTGGAAGCTTGAATTTCAAGTCAGAGGGCCCTGCTGAGGCTATAAATCATAGGATGATCTTCCATGATCTTCCAGGTCAAGAGAACGAACCGCTGGAACTCCGGACCTGTAGGCTGGGTGCTAATGCTTTCTTACCGAGCAAAGACACGCGAGACTTCTTGCTTCATCAATGAATCGTTTCGCCTCGTTTGTGTTTTCTTTTTCTGTCTCTCCTGGGACCAAATTTCACTCTACTATATCTTACTTCTTTCTAATGAGCACCATATTCTTTAGAAGCTTGAATTTCAAATCGATGGCTCCTGTGGTGGGTTTGGTCTTCTGAATAATAATAATAATAATAATAATAATAATAATAATAATAATAATAATAATAATAATAATAATAATAATAATAGTATATATAATAATAATAATAATGGTTGGGAAACACTCCCTATCACGAGAGTATATATAATTTTCTAAGCAGTCTACAATAATAAAAACTGTTAAGAGTTCGTGTATAATTCCAAAACACTTTACAAATCTTTCGAACCCCTTCCCTCGGAAGCTTTGTAAAGTATTGTAAAGTATTTTTAAATTATACACGAATTCTTAACCTTTTTTTATTATTGTGGACCCCTTAGAACAAGATAATAATAATAATAATAATAATATAATAATAATAATAATAATAATAATAATAATAATAATAATAATAATAATAAATAGGTAGTAAGACCCTTTTTAACATGTAGTAATGTTGAAAGTGATACCTGCATTAGCGGCATTCAATTTGTATCGAGTTGCTCTATTTTTTTAAAAATTGATTTTCCTGGTTTACTGCATTCTGCCAGTAACACGGCGATGTTCGTCATTTTTGGAGAAGATAATAATAATAATAATAAGCACGATCCCAAGATCCCTGGAAAGGAATCTGGAAAAACTAGAGGGTGAAGTAGCTCCAGGACTAATGCAAAAGAGTTTGCTCCTGGAAAAAGCGCACATAGTAAGAAAAGTGAAGGACTCCTAAGGGGGCAGGATGCAACCCGGAACCCTGAACTATAAATACACCCAGTCGAATTGGAGGACTGCGATAAAAAAAAATAATAACTCATAGTAACATCAGGTTTGAAAAAGGGAAACAAATAAATCCACAGTTATGTATGGGTATAAATATGTTTATCCAAAAATAAAACTGTACAGAGAGCTTTCGGAAATCTGTTCAATTCCCCTTCTCCAAAACGGGAAACGAATAGATTCCCTAAAGCTCTCTGTACGGTTTTATTTAAAAAATATATTTGTAACATCACCGTGGATTTGTTTCTCCAATAATCATAACAATCTTACCACCTATTGATTGCAAGCATTTCTTTATTTTTGTGCTCTCTTCTCTCTAAGCGAGACTGAGGCAGGTCACTGAAACAGAACAGAAAGGACCCAGATATTCAGGATGTATATAATACATATTCATTTTATTATCGATACATTTTCTATATTTGGACGTTCATCTGCAGGGTGTACGGAGGCCGATGGGAGAGGCAACCTAGCAGACGCACAAAAAAAAAAAAAAAAAAAAAAAAAAAAAAAAAAAAAAAAAAATCGAAAGAGAAAGAATAGAAAAGTGGAAAGATGATTCACACAGATTTTCTGAGCATTACCTTTTAAAGAAAAGAATTAACTAATGAATTATTTTATTTATTTATTAATCAATATATTTATTTTGTTATTAAACTGTAAATGGAATGGGAAAAATTGGTCTCAACCATGGAAAATGGACACATTGTTCATATCGATTTTCAGAGCATTACCTTTTTCCTTATTTATCTCAAGGCTACGTACTGCCCACGAACGCAAGGTATACTACTGGGGGTAAACTATCTGTTTCTTGCCTAGGGAAATGTACGATGGGTCAAGATCCTCCACACAATATATTTGGTCGTGAAATATCTCCTGCACTCCTTATGCGAGACCTCTGTGCGTTCATGTGGGAATAAGCACACAGAGTATTGGGAAAGTTATTCGTACAAATGGAAGTTATTCCTTCTTTTAGGATCTCTCTCTCTCTCTCTCTCTCTCTCTCTCTCAATTAATGCTTTTGTTACTTTTGTTTAAAAAGGCAATTTTTTAACAATAAATATAAAGAAATTCATTACTGTGTATTATATATATAATATATATATATATATATATATATACTATATATATATATATATATATATATATATATATATATATACTTATATATATATATATATATATATATATATATATATATACTATATATATCGTATATTTATATATATATATATATATATATATATATATACATATTATATAAATATACGAGTACATATATATATATATATATATATATATATATGTATATATATATATATATATATATATATATATATGTATGTATATATATGTTATATATATATATACAAACACACACATACATATCTATAATATTACTTTCTCCACACTACAAGGCTCTGGACGTCAATTAATTCTTCCGTTTTCTGCGATTCATATGACCTCCAATCCTTCAGGGGTAAGTCCCATTTTCTTCCATACCTTCTCTCGCGTTTTCATCGTGCCTCTGCTAAGTTAAGACATTCGGTCGCCTTTCCCATCGGCCTCTGCACTAAAACAGTAGATATGACACGATGCGAACCACGTAGATAAACTTCCAAATAAAGAAAATTATTCAATAAAATTATGACTGAATATATCCTAAATATGTAGACCCCTTCTTCAATAAATATAATAAATAAATATATATCCTAAATATATCTAGGCCCCTTCTTTCAACGCTAATATTTTATCACTACACTAACACTAATTCTAACCGATCTTTCCTACTTGCATATATGGCGTGGTAGTTGTATACGTTTTATAGCCTAATCCTTCGGCCATTTTCCCCAAAGCGCCAACCCACTGCGACATACGTCACATTACATGATACTGCCAGATTCTTTCACACTTTTTAAAATATTTTAACGATTCTTCTTGGTGGATCGCTTCCGCAA
>NC_061104.1:50817035-50830060 GCF_015104395.2 Macrobrachium nipponense | reverse complement strand
GCTATTTTGTTAAAGAAAGTAGTTTCATCTATCGCAAAGCCACTTGCAATATTATTAAGACAAAGTGTAGATACAGGCAAGATTTATGATGAGCACAAATTAGCATATATCACCCCTACTTTCAAAAGTGGATCAAGACTAGAGGCAAGTAATTATAGGCCTGTGAGTCTAACATCACATATTATGAAAGTGTATGAAAGGGTAATGAAGAAAATATTATGAAACATTTAATAAAAAATAAAAAATAATTTGTTTAATATAGGACAACACGGTTTCGTACCCGGAAAAAGTACACAAACCCAACTGTTAGTCCACCGTGAGAACATATTCAAAAATACGAAAAGCGGAAATGAAACAGATGTGGTTTATCTAGACTTTGCAAAAGCTTTTGACAAAGTAGACCATAATATATTAGCAAAGAAAATTAGAAAACACAATATCGTAGATAAAGTAGGAAGATGGTTAAAAGAATTTTTACACAACAGAAAACAGATAGTTATTGCAAACGATGAGAAATCGGATGAAACCAAGGTAATATCCGGTGTGCACAAGGTACGTTGCTAGCTGCAATATTGTTTGTTATTATGATTGAAGACATAGACAGTAATGTTAAGGATTCGGTAGTGAGTAGTTTCGCTGATGACACAAGAATAAGTAGAGAAATTACTTGTGATTGAAGATAGGAACGCTCTACAAAGAGACCTTAACAAAGTATATGATTGGGCAGAGGTAAATAGGATGGTATTTAACTCTGATAAATTTGAATCAATAAATTATGGAGACAGAGAAGGAAAGCTATATGCATATAGGGGACCTAATAATGAGAACAATCAACAAATAAAGGAAGCAGTTTAAAGACCTTGGTGTGATGATGAATAGGAACATGTTATGCAATGATCAAATAGCCATTCTGTTGGCAAAACAATGTAAAAGCAAAAAATGGGAATGTTGTTACGGCACTTCAAAACAAGAAAAGCTGAACACATGATTATGCTTTATAAAACATATGTTCGTAGTCCACTTGAATATTGCAATGATATGGTACCACACTATCAAAAGGATATTGCACAAATAGAGAGTGTACAAAGGTCCTTTACAGCTAGAATAGAAGAGTTAAGGACCTAGACTACTGGGAAAAGACTACAATCCTTAAAATTATATAGTCTAGAAAGGATAAGAGAACGCTACATGATAATTCAGGCATGGAAACAGATAGAAGGAATAACAGAAAATATCATGGAACTAAAAATATCAGAAAGAGCAAGCAGAGGTAGATTAATAGTGCCCAAAACTATACCAGGAAAAATAAGGAAAGCACACAGAACATTAATCCACTACGCACCAGCATCGATAATGCAGCGTCTATTCAATGCGTTGCCAGCTCATCTGAGGAATATATCAGGAGTGAGCGTAGATGTGTTTAAGAATAAGCTCGACAAATATCTAAACTGCATCCCAGACCATCCAAGATGGAAGATGCAAAATATACCGGAAGATGTACTAGCAACTCTCTGGTAGATATTAGAGGCGCCTCACACTGAGAGACCTGGGGCAACCCGAACGAACTGTAAGGTCTGTAAGGTAAGGTAAGGTCCCCCGTCTCTCTCTCTCTCTCTCTCTCTTCTCTCTCTCTCTCTCTCTCTCTTTCAAGTTTCGAAGGTATCCAATGGTTGTAATCCAACGTCCACCTGATCAGATTCAAATTTTTTCAGGAATAACACACGATGTCAGTTTGCACCTTCACACCTATCTCGCTATATGTTAACCGAAGGGGACTTTTTTCGTTGATAATAATTTCGTCCTCTCGTGGATTCGACCCAGCGCACAGACGAAAAATAAGGACTTCAGTGAAGTTACCGATCAGGCCAACAAGCGAGGTATAATTTCATACCAAATCCGAACCTTACGAAATCACTGTCGAACTCAGGTATTTGCAATTAGAATCGGTATCCAACCCCCTCTGCCATGCTAACCCAAGTCGAACGTTTGCTGCACGTAGCCAAATTATGAATTTTTATCACATCACCATGATTAATAACATGCATTAAGCTACAAATGTCCTTTATCATCCAATTCGCTTTAACCTCTAATTACAAATATCTGAGTTCAACAGTGATTTGTAACGTCGGAATCGGTATCAAATCATACCTCACTTGTTGGCCTGATCGGTAACTTCACTGAAGTCCTGATTTCTCCTCTGTCCCCTTGTTCGAATCCACGCGAGGACGAAATTATCATCAACCAAAAGATTCCCCCTTCAGTTAACATATATTTAAAAATATACTAATTCCGAGGTAGAGCGAATTGGATATTCAAGGATATTTGCAGCTTAAGGCATTTATATATATTATATATATATTTCTAATACTAAAAAGGAAACGTGTGTGTGTATGTTTTTTTTAATGCACACTTCGAGATTCACGAGGCGGCAACAGAAGAAGCCGAAGAGAGGCTGGAGACAAAAGCTAAAAATAATAAAAAAAATTATGAGAAATACGAAAGCACAAGTTTCAAGACAAGGCAAAATCAATCCACGACCGTCTTTTTTTTTTTTTTTCCTCGTCCAAATCAAAATCTTGGAAGGGGGAAATTCGACAGCAGGAGACAAAAAAATGAAGACGAGAGAAAATGATAAAACCGAGGGAGACAAGACTCACTCCTCCTAACTAATTAAACTTTTTCCAAGGTTCACACGAACTAGTTTCTCTCGAGTTCTTGGTCTTCGGCCCACCAAGTTTCGTCAAATTGCATCTCGTGTTTTTTCTTCTCCGGCTCAAGCTTCGACACCGAGGACATTTATATATATATATATATATATATATATATATATATATATATATATATATATATATATATTATATAGTTTAATCTTCATGGAAAGCAATTGCTTTGGGTGGCATCAATAAGTTTTTTGCAGGTATCTTTGATGCCACTAAAGCAATCGCTTTTAATGAAAACTGTATATGAAAAAACTATGCCCTAAAAGTATATAATATATACGTTTGTGTGTGTATATTATATCTCTGATATATATATATATATCATATATATATATATATATATCTATATATATATAAATATAGATATATATACACATATTTATTATATATATATATATACTTATACATTCGTATGTATATATGTTTAATATGTTTTGTGAATAAGTTTTTTGTTTACCAAGATCTGAATGTGGTCACCTGTCGCCCTGTGTAATCCTTTACTTGCCTTGTCCCTCTGTCTGAGCAGTTGGACTTAATCTTTTTGTTCTTAAATTGTGCCCATGTTTATGCTTGTTTGGAAAGGTTACTCATCCTCCAGGTGTGTTGGATTCTAGGTACTAATATCCTTATAATCCCTATCTGTCACTTATACGACCTTTCCGAGTCGAAAGATCTTGCAGAAACTACGTTGTTTATCTTTCCTTTGTGGCTTATACCTTTATATACTCTTATATATGTAGAATCTACTGGTAATTTTTACCAGATACATATGTAATTGTAATTCTTCAAAGCGGATGAGGAGAAAATACTAACGCACAGAGATACATCATCGTAATATCAACAATTTGAATAGGAAATGTCTGAATTTTCCTTCTATCCTTAGCCTCCTTACGACGCTCCTGATTGGCTGTTGATAAGCTAATCACAGGGCCGGAAATCTTAGTCTCTCTCGACAGTTCACATAGGCAGGATGTATATTCCACTAATACTTTTGAAAGACATATCCCTCAGGAGAGGTGGAACATACACCTGTCCATGTGAACTCTTGAGAGAGACTGAGAGTTTTCCAGCTCTGTGATTGTCTTATCAACAGTCATCAGGAGCGTCGTAAGGGACGGGCCTAGACTCACATGCACAGTTATAGTTTTTTGCCAAAATCTGGGTAGAATTTTTTAAAAGCATAAATGTCCGTGAAATACAATTACTGTATTACTTTAGAAATTCTAATATAATCTTAAGTTATGATTATTACCATTATTAGTAAGTGATGAATCATTATATTTTTTTTCATAATCACTAGCATTAATCAAATTCTTATTAAGTATTTTAGCTGAGTATTTCCCCATTACAATTTTATCATATAACCGATTTTTTTTTCTTTTTAGCAGAAATTTAATTTTGTGGAGTTGGACTAAAAATGCACCTTGTATCCGAGCTGCTTAAATTTCGCGTTCCCAAGAAATAGCGAGTTCTTATTTTCGCGTTATTCAAGAAAACGCCATTATAAAGATCGTTGAAATGTGACGTTATAAGCGGAGTTATGATCAGAACTCCTGTAAGCAGAGTTGGTGAAGATATTGAAGAAATGAATGATTTAAAATACGAGTCTACTCTTTTAAAAAATAAATATATACTCGTAAATCGCAACATGAATTAATGAAAACGCTTTGAGCTCTGATACGGAGGTTGACAGCAAAAGCTTTGAAAGGTGTAAAAAAAGGAAAACCTCAAAGGAGAGGTTGGAAAGTAAGATGGAAGAAAGACTATGAAAGGAGGTTCAGTAACAGAATGCCTGTAAGAAAAGACGTGGTGAAGGTATTGAAGGAAATAAATGCTTTAAAACATGGGTTCTACAATAAAAAAAAAAAACTGAAAATAAATAAACTACAAAACATTACACGTGGGTTTAATGAATGAAAAACGATCATGTAGGTTACCTCGCGACAACTTTTCCTGTAAAGAATTGACGACATTCTCTCAGTCAAGTTGCCCAAACAGCAAAACACTTAACGGCAAATGTATCCTTTAACGAACTCAAGCACAATCATTAATTTTCCTTCTCCAAAGCAAAACATCTCATTACTGGCCACGATTACCTCCTCATGGCCCCTCACGGGCAAAAACTGGATTTGTTGGCAAAAATAGTGCTACAATAGATACACATCAACGTGCATCTGATGTCTAGGGCCCAGCCCTTACGACGCTTCTGATGGGCTGTTGATAAGGCCAGTCACAGGACTGGAAACTCTCAGTCTCTCTCGAGAGAGTCCACACATGCATGATGTATGTCCCACCTCTCCTGAGGGATACGTCTTTCAAAAATATCCCTTAGGATGGGTTAGAACACACATCCTGCCTATCGTGAACTCTCGAGAGAGACTGAGAGTTTACAGCCCTGTGACTGGCTTATGAACAGCCCATCAGGAGCGTCGTAAGGGACTGCCTAGACATCAGATGCACGGTTGATGTGAATCTACTATACCCATCCTGAGATAAAAACTCCAACCTGATCCCCTTTTCCTGCAGAGCGGAACCGGATTCGCTGAGCAGCAGCACCAATATGGCATAAATGTGCCTCTCTGTCGGGTTGAACAGCTTCCCAGAGGAAGTCGTGCAAGTAGAATGCTATTCGAACATGGGCGCCCGCAACATATTCTCCAATTTGGGGGGGTGGGGGTCAAATCTTAATACATATTACGTGGATAGTGTCCTGTATCTAGCAGACAGACACTTTCGACTCTGAACTAGCAGCTAATTCCAGAAACATTATCACCGCCTGCATCTCTCTCTCTCTCTCTCTCTCTCTCTCTCTCTCTCTCTCTCTCTCTCTCTCTCTCTCTCTGTGCCTTTTAATACATTTTTATTTATTTATGTTTGTATGGTGTTTTTACGATGCATGGAACCAGTGGTTATTCAGCAACGGTGTTTATTATTTTTTATTAATTCATTTTTTTTTTTCTTTTAAACAAATGGGATCTCTTCTCTCTGTATTCCCCGTTTACCTCCTCTTACGTTTTATGAACGAACACCATAATATTCTTTGGAAGCTTGAATTTCAAGTCAGAGGGCCCTGCTGAGGCTATAAATCATAGGATGATCTTCCATGATCTTCCAGGTCAAGAGAACGAACCGCTGGAACTCCGGACCTGTAGGCTGGGTGCTAATGCTTTCTTACCGAGCAAAGACACGCGAGACTTCTTGCTTCATCAATGAATCGTTTCGCCTCGTTTGTGTTTTCTTTTCTGTCTCTCCTGGGACCAAATTTCCCTCTACTATATCTTACTTCTTCCTAATGAGCACATATTCTTTAGAAAGCTTGAATTTCAAATCAAGGCTCCTGTGGTGGGTTTGGTCTTCTGAATAATAATAATAATAATAATAATAATAATAATAATAATAATAATAATAATAATAATAATAATAATAATAATAATAATTAATAATAATATGTGCGCCGTGGAGGATGGGTTAGGTCGTCAATAGACTTAAGTCAAGTTAAGCAACATTGGCTCTGGTCAGTTGTTGGATGGGTGACCGCTCTCCTCGGCGTTGATTCCTTGGGAAAGGATCTTTACCATAATTTCCTCAGTCTACTCAGCTGTAAATGATGGGGTAAGGGTCCAGCTATGGGTTCCAAATAGCAAAACTCAGCAATGATGGAAAGAAATGAAGGAATTAAACCACAACGACGTAAAATGGAACCTCTGGCAACAGAGGAGCTTCGTCCTGGCAACCAGGTATTCAACCCAATTGAAGGGGAAGACGGTCAGGTACTTGGAGGTCGTCATCAGCAACTGATCACCACAACGACAGTAATCAACAGCCTGAGATTGGAGCTACAGAGGCAAAAAGGAAGAAAATGGACAAGAGAAGAAAATAAGGAAATATGGAGATGCTACATCAGAAGCACCCGACGGAGAGAGGATATAGAAGAAGATTGGTCAACATCTGGAATGAGAGGAATAACACCCCCCAAACAGAGCAGAGGCTGGCAGACCAAGTAAGGAACATAAAGAAAAAGAACTGGCTCTCCCCAACAAAAAGAGAAGACCTGGAAAGGGAAATGCCACACAACAACGAATTACACGAAGACGAACTGAGAAACGATGCCACAGAAGACGACAGGGAGGATGAGGTATCAAACAACGACACACGAAGAAACACCGACGAAGTAACAGAGAGGACGGAATGGGTTGAAAAGATTAGACAATGGATGGAGCCAGATACAGAGAGAACAAAGATCCCCTCCATGAAAGCCTACAACACCAAGAAATTAAGGGAGAAAACAAGTGAGGTCAATGAAATAATGGGCATAATACACACCACCAGTATCACAGAAACAAATAACTTGACATATGCAGGAGCAAGATTAGTAGCAGAACTGATGGGAATTCGCAACACCAACACCACCAGCACAACCAACCAACCCAACAGAAACCAAAAACAGCAACCTCCTTGGAAAAGGCGCTTGGAAAAGCAAATCATGGTGATGAGATCTGACTTGAGTAAACTGAAAGAGATGGCAGAAAAAAGGTCTAAGAAGCAAGAAAACAAGGGAGGAACTCAACGAGAAATACAAAGTACAAGAGAGGGGACTAAACAACACAATAGAAGATGTAAAACCGAGGCTTAAGGCCAAAGCACATAAGATCCAACGGTACATGAACAGAATAAGGGATACCAACAGAACAAACTATTCGGAAACCAACCAGAAAAGACTATACAGCCAACTAAGAGGGAAGACAACCACCAGAAATTCCTGAAGCCGAACCAAGTAAGAGACTCTGGGAAAACATATGGAGCAATCCGGTATCACACAACAAACATGCAACATGGCTCCAGGAAGTCAAGGGAAGAAGAAACAGGGAGAATAAAACAAAGATTCACAGACATCACGACAGACACAGTTAGACACCAACTAAAGAAAATGCCAAACTGGAAAGCCCCAGGTCCCGATGAGTCCATGGATACTGGCTCAAAAACTTCAAGGCGCTACACCCACGAATAGCAGAACAACTCCAGCATTGTATCTCAAATCACCAAGCACCCAAATGGATGACCACAGGAAGAACATCCTTAGTACAAAAAGACAAGAGTAAGGGAAATATAGCCAGTAACTACAGCCTATCACTTGTCTACCAATAATGTGGAAGTTACTAACAGGGATCATCAGTGAAAGGCTATACAACTACCTAGAGGAGACAAAACACCATCCCCCCACCACAGAAAGGCTGCAGAAGGAAGTGTAGGGGCACAAATGGTAATGAAGAATAGTAGGAGAGGAAAACCAACCTAAGCATGGCATGGATAGACTATAAGAAAGCCTTCGACATGATACCACACACATGGCAAATAGAATGCCTGAAAATATATGGGGCAGAGGAAAATACCATCAGCTTCCTCAAAAAATACAATGCGCAACTGGAATACAATACTTACAAGCTCTGGAATAAGACTAGCAGAGGTTAATATCAGGAGAGGGATCTTCCAGGGCGACTCACTGTCCCCACTACTCTTCGTAGTAGCCATGATTCCCATGACAAAAGTACTACAGAAGATGGATGCCGGGTACCACTCAAGAAAAGAGGCAACAGAAGCAACCATCTGATGTTCATGGACGACATCAAGCTGTATGGTAAGAGCATCAAGGAAATAGATACCCTAATCCAGACTGTAAGGATTGTATCGGGGGACATCAGGATGGAGTTTGGAATAGAAAAATGTGCTTTAGTCAACATACAAAAAAGGCAAAAAGTAACGAGAACTGAAGGGATAAAGCTACCCAGATGGGAGCAACATCAAACACTAGATGAGACAGGATACAAATACCTGGGAATAATGGAAGGAGGAGATATAAAACACCAAGAGATGAAGGACACGATCAGGAAAGAATATATGCAGAGACTCAAGCGATACTCAAGTCAAAACTCAACGCCGGAAATATGATAAAAACCATAAACACACTGGTGGGCAGTGCCAGTAATCAGATACAGCGCAGAAATAGTGGACTGGACGAAGGCAGAACACTCCGCAGCATTGATCAGAAAACCAGGAAACATATGACAATACACAAAGCACTACACCCAAGAGCACAATACGGACGACTATACATAACACAAAGAGCAGGAAGATAGGAGAAAGGGAGGACTACTAAGTATAGAGGACTGCTTCAACATCGAAAACAGAGCACTGGGGCAATATCTGAAAACCAGTGAAGACGAGTGGCTAAAGAGTGCATGGGAAGAAGGACTAATAAAAGCAGATGAAGACCCAGATATACAGAGACAGGAGAAAGACAGAAAGAACAGAGACTGGCACAACAAACCAATGCACGGACAATACATGAGACAGACTAAAGAACTAGCCAGCGATGACAATTGGCAATGGCTACAGAGGGGAGAGCTAAAGAAGGAAACTGAAGGAATGATAACAGCGGCACAAGATCAGGCCCTAAGAACCAGATATGTTCAAAGTACGATAGACGGAAATAACATCTCTCCCATATGTAGGAAGTGCAATACGAAAAGTGAAACCATAAACCACATAGCAAGTGAATGCCCGGCACTTGCACAGAACCAGTACAAAATAGGCATGATTCAAGTGGCAAAAGCCCTCCACTGGAGCCTGTGCAAGAAACATCAGCTACCTTGCAGTAATAAGTGGTACGAGCACCAACCTGAGGGAGTGATAGAAAACGATCACGCAAAGATCCTCTGGGACTATGGTATCAGAACGAACGGTGATACGTGCAAATAGACCAGACGTGACGTTGATTGACAAAGTCAAGAAGAAAGTATCACTCATTGATGTCACAATACCATGGGACACCAGAGTTTGAAGAGAAAGAGGGGGAGGGTGGATAAGTATCAAGATCTGAAAATAGAAATAAGAAGGATATGGGATATGCCAGTGGAAATCGTACCCATAATCATAGGAGCACTAGGCACGATCCCAAGATCCCTGAAAAGGAATCTAGAAAAACTAGAGGCTGAAGTAGCTCCAGGACTCATGCAGAAGAGTGTGATCCTAGAAACGGCACACATAGTAAGAAAGAGTGATGGACTCCTAAGGAGGCAGGATGCAACCCGGAATCCCACACATAAATACCACCCAGTCGAATTGGAGGACTGTGATAGAGAAAAAAAAAAAAAAAAAAAAAAAAACCAAAAAAAAAAAAAAAAAAAAAAAAAATAATAATAATAATGGTTGGGAAAACCCTCTAGCACGGGAGTATATATAATTTTCTAATCAGTCCACAATAATGAAAACTGTTAGGAATTCGTGTATAATTCAAAAACACTTTACAAATCTTTCGAGCCCTTCCCTCGAAAGCCTTGTAAAGCGTTTTTAAATTATACACGAATTCTTAACATTCTTTATTATTGTGGACCCCTTAGAACAAAATAATAATAATAATAATAATAATAATAATAATAATAATAATAATAATAATAATAATAATAATAATGGCATGGATAGACTATAAGAAAGCCTTCGACATGATACCACACACATGGCTAATAGAATGGCTGAAAATATATGGGGCAGAGGGAAAACACCATCAGCTTCCTCAAAAATACAATGCGCAACTGGAATACAATACTTACAAGCTCTGGAATAAGACTAGCAGAGGTTAATATCAGGAGAGGGATCTTCCAGGGCGACTCACTGTCCCCACTACTCTTCGTAGTAGCCATGATTCCCCATGACAAAAGTACCTACAGAAGAAGATGGATGCCGGGTACCAACTCAAGAAAAGAGGCAACAGAATCAACCATCTGATGTTCATGGACGACATCAAGCTGTATGGTAAGAGCATCAAGAAATAGATACCCTAATCCAGACTGTAAGGATTGTATCGGGGGACATCAGGATGGAGTTTGGAATAGAAAAATGTGCTTTAGTCAACATACAAAGGCAAAGTAACGAGAACTGAAGGATAAAGCTACCAGATGGGAGCAACATCAAACACATAGATGAGACAGGATACAAAATACCTGGGAATAATGGAAGGAGGGGATATAAAACACCAAGATGAAGGACACGATCAGGAAAGAATATATGCAAAGACTCAAGGCGATACTCAAGTCAAAACTCAACGCCGAAATATGACAAAAGCCATAAACACATGGGGCAGTGCCAGTAATCAGATACAGCGCAGAAATAGTGGAATGGACGAAGGCAGAACTCCGCAGCATAGATCAGAAAACCAGGAAACATATGACAATACACAAAGCACTACACCCAAGAGCAAATACGGACAGACTATACATACACGAAAGGAAGGAGGGAGAGGACTACTACAGTATAGAGGACTGCGTCAACATCGAGAACAGAGCACTGGGGCAATATCTGAAAACCAGTGAAGACGAGTGGCTAAAGAGTGCATGGGAAGGAGGACTATAAAAAGTAGACGAAGACCCAGAAATATACAGAGACAGGAGAATGACAGACAGAACAGAGGATGGCACAACAAACCAATGCACGGACAATACATGAGACAGACTAAAGAACTAGCCAGCGATGACAATTGGCAATGGCTACAGAGGGGAGAGCTAAAGAAGGAAACTGAAGGAATGATAACAGCGGCACAAGATCAGGCTCTAAGAACCAGACATGTTCAAAGAACGAAAGACGGAAATAACATCTCTCCCATATGTAGGAAGTGCAATACGAAAAATGAAACCGTAAACCACATAGCAAGTGAATGCCCGGCACTTGCACAGAACCAGTACAAAAAAGAGCATGATTCAGTGGCAAAAGCCCTCCACTGGAGCCTGTGCAAGAAACATCAGCTACCTTGCAGTAATAAGTGGTACGAGCACCAACCTGAGGGAGTGATAGAAAACGATCAGGCAAAGATCCTCTGGACTATGGTATCAAGAACGGATAGGGTGATACGTGCAAACAGACCAGACGTGACGTTGATTGACAAAGTCAAGAAGAAAAGTATAACACTCATTGATGTCGCAATACCATGGGACACCAGAGTTGAGAGAAAGAGAGGGAAAAATGGATAGTATCAAGATCTGAAAAATAGAAAATTAAGGAAGGATATGGGATATGCCAGTGGAAATCGTACCCATAATCATAGGAGCCCTAGGCACGATCTCAAGATCCCTGAAAAGGAATCTAGAAAAACTAGAGGCTGAAGTAGCTCCAGGACTCATGCAGAAGAGTGTGATCCTAGAAATGGCACACATAGTAAGAAAAGTGATGGACTCCTAAGGAGGCAGGATTCAACCCGGAACCCCACACTATAAATACCACCCAGTCGAATTGGAGGACTGTGATAGAGCAAAAAAAAAAAAAAAAAAATAATAATAATAAAATAATAATAAATGCTGGAAGTAAACCCTCTTTTAAACATGTTTTATTAAAAGTGATTGCTGCCTCAGCTGCATTAATTTTATACAGGTTCTTCTCTATTTCTCTAATTATTGCTTTCTCATTGTTGCTTAAACTGGTGAGCAACGCACCGAAGGTTGACATATCTCAATTAGGTCAAACGATTGGATTTTTATCGGTAGAAAAAATAAACAGCTGGACTCACCCTCTCACTTCATTCCTTCACCCACCTCCGCCCAAGAGGATGTCTGAGGTTTATTTCAGACGAAACGTCCCGGAAAGAATCGAAAAGAATAGAAAAGAAGTAGATAGAATTTAACACGAATTCTATCTGCAATAAACTCTACGGGATATACCCGAAAATTTGACTACCCCACTGGAATTTTTTTTTTTTACCAATAAAAATCAATCAATGTTTGACCTAATTGAGATATGTCAACCTTCGGTGCGTTGCTCACCAGTTTTTAGCAACAATGAGAAAGCAAATAATTAGAAAAAATAGAGAAGAACCTGTATAAAATTAATGCAGCTGAGGCAGCAATCACTTTTAATAATCAATAATAATAATAATAATAATAATAATAATAATAATAATGATGATGTGATGATGATGATGATAGTGATGATGATGATATTAAATGGGTAGTAAGACCCGTTCTTAAAATGTAGTGTTGAAATATTAGTGGCATTTGCGGATTCAATTGTATCGAGTTTTTTCAATTTTTCTACTAATAGATTTTCCTGGGTTACTGCATTCTGCCAGTAACACGGCGATGCTCATACTTCTTGGAGAAGATAATAATAATAATGAATAATAATAATAATAATAATAATAATAATAATAAGAATAATAAATAATAATAATAGGCACGATTCCAAGATCCCTGAAAAGCTTTGAATCTGGAAAAACTAGAGGCTGAAGTAGCTCCAGGACTCATGCAAAAGAGTGTGCTCCTG
>NC_061104.1:50792079-50814035 GCF_015104395.2 Macrobrachium nipponense | reverse complement strand
CTTTGTATGATATATTTAATAAAGCTATAGGCCTTAAATCCTTGCCCTTGGTTTCCTTTTCTTTCTATCATTTTGTTCTAGATTTCTTCCAAGATTCAGGCTTTTCTTTGATTTCTAGTTCTTTGTTGTAACACCTAACTAGTACTTCTATACATGTTTTGCCTCTTCATTAAAGCTTTGTAAAGCTCTGGTTTGATCCATCTGGGCCTGCAGCTTTTTAGCTTTGAGCTTACTTAGACAAGCTATGACTTTTTCCTTGGTTATCACAGGCTCTTGCATTGGGATTATCTTCCTTTTGCATTCCATCACTAGGTCCATGTGTTTCTCTTAGTACTTCTGGGAATCTATAGTCTCCAATTCTTATGAGTCATCTTCTGCTGCCAATTCATTTTCATATTCCATCCTTTTCTCTTCGTTCAGATTTCCTTTATATTATTTTCGTGTTTGCTGTAAATGGTTCTCCAATAATTCACTAATTCTTCCTTTGTTTCAGCCTCATTTAGCTTGCTTCCCTGTTCATTATATAAGTGTATAGTTTCTTTTTTGGCTTTTTGCTTATTTCTTAACTTACCAATATTTTCCCAGAGCTCTTTGTTTTTGTTTCTTTTTATTTTTCTGTTATTCTTTTCATATATTGTTATCTTTTCTCTTATTAATATCTGCACTTCTTTTTTCTTTTGCATATATTTCTTCTCTAGACTTTCTTTTACGACATTATCTCTCTCATTTCCTTTTCTTCCTATTCAGCTCCTTCCTTTCCTTGATACCTTTTCTTATTTCTTCACTGAACCAGGGTTGCTCTTCTACTTTTCTCCTCTACTAGCAACTTTCTCCTGTATGTTCTCATTAGCTTGTCTTCTGCTACTTCTTTTATTGATAGGTCCATATCTGTGATTCTGTCAATGTCTTTATCTATTAGGATCTCTTCTAATTTTTTTTATAAAGTCATTTAGGTTGTCTTCATCTGTTTTGAAGTATTTTACTTCCCCCATTTACCCTTGTTGAGCTTGTTCTGTCCTTTGAATGTTAAGTGAATGGTAATTAGGTTATGTCTGAGATATCAAATTCCTTTTTTGTCTTCATCAATACCATCTCCTCAAAATTTTTGTATAACTTCTCATTGACTAAAGCAAAATCTATTACGCTTTTCTTCTGCATCTCTCCCATGTGTATACTCCAGTGCATCTGTCTTCTGCGTTAAGTAGTATTAGCCTATGTTCATTCATCCATTCTAATATTATTTCCCCGTTTTCTGTCTGTATTCTGGTGGCCCTAAGAAACCTATATGGCCATTGAAATCTCCTAAAATCAGTAATGATTCTTGGGTCGTTTATGTTTTTTCATTATGTTTTCGCATTCTAGTTTTATTGCTTTTATCTCTAGTTTTTATCCTCCTCTGTATTTCCTACTGATAGGTATAACAATAAAATATGGATTATTTTATTATTGTATATTTTGCATTTAGCATATAGTAGGTCTTTGCTAATAGTCTCCACCTTGTTTAACTCTGTGCTATCACTGTCTCTATATAGCATCATTATTAACCCTCCCCCTTTTTTGTCTTTCATCTCCCTCATATTTTCTATTTTATTTATACCTTTACTTAATGCTAACTTGTCTAGTTTCTGGTGAGTTTCAGTTAAACAAAATATCATATTTTCATTGTCTAAAAAACTTTCTATTTCTACTATCTTTTGTCTAGTTAAACACTGTATATTTATCATATATATTTTGAACTGTATTTTTCAACTTTTTTTGATTTTGGCTCCTTGGTTAATGTATTATTTTCATCTCCGTTTATTACATTTCTCCTATTGCCCCATCCAGCCTCTGAAAATTTTCAGTCTGATTAGTTTACCCTTTTCTGATGTACCATCCCTGTTCCCCCCTTTCTTTCTTGTCTTTTGAGTTCCTGTCTCAATATCTTATCCTGTTCTCTTTCTCTGAAGGTTAGGTCTGCTATGAATATTCTGTTGTATCCTACCTCTTGTTTCCCCTTGAGAATCTTGGCTTTGGGCCCTACCCTTTACTGCCCATTTCTCCCTTTCACTTTTTCATCTTAACTAAATAGGCTATTTGGCCTAGGTTCTCTGTCTCTATCCTGGTTCCCTGTAGTACTATTATTGGGTGCCTGCATCCTATCATTTCTTCCTAATCTACTTACTTCTACTATTTCAATGTCCTTAGCCCTAGTTTCCTCTTTGAACAGCTTGCTACAGGTTTCTGTGTCATTCTAAGCCTAGTTTCATTATTTCCCTCTAAGCATTCCTTGATGTTGTAAATAACAAGATTATTTTTACGTTTTTCTTTCTCCATAATTCCTTCACCTCTTCTCTAATCACTGGGTTAAAATCCTCACTTCTTACTCTCTGTTCAGTGTCTAAGCCTCTTTTCACTTCCTTTAGCTCCTCACTGAGTTTCATTATAACCTCTTCTAGGGCACTCATCTTGAGCACGAAAGTATCCCTCAGTGTCTTCATCTTCCTGTTCTCAGTTTTATATCTTATAAGCTCCATTGCATCTTCCACAAAACCAGTTGAGGCTTTTATTTTTCTGTACTAATTTATATTCTTCCTTACTTACTTTTACGCAGCCGTTGTGAAAAAACAGCTGTCACAATAATCACAAGCGATGCCATACTGATTCTTTGTTCACCTGCTCCAAGACATTTACTATAGGATAAACAATAATAATAGTAGTAGCAAGAGCCTATCATCTCTTTAATGCTCTCCGTCCCTCTTTCTTTTCAATTGTACTTTTGCAGTTTACTACTTGTTGAAATTTCGTTATCCAATAAGTAGCTCTTAGCTATGTTCATTCATTCATTTCCGTTTGCAATTTTAATAGAATTGTACAAGTAATAAGACGGTAAGGTAAAAATATACTTGCGTACGATTATGGTATAAAAAGGGGAACTTAAAAACGGAAATAAAATGTAAATAAAAATACACAAAATTAATAACTACGATATTATAAACTAAACAGAAATTGTTAGATTAGTTTGTAAATTCTTCTTACTTCGTCATCTCGTTTTTGCCTTCCCTTTTGTTTAATATCTCGTACGTGTTTTTACATCGCAAGCTTGTATTACTATGTAGTTTAATGTACTGTCAGTTATAGCTGTTTTAATACTTTTTGATCTGTTCAGTCAGTATATTTTTCTTAGTTTTCAATTTATTCTCTACAAAGCTCACTGACCAGCAAAACATTGTCCATTAACTCGATTTTGACATGGCTGCTGCGTGATGTAAAAGAACATTGTTGAAAAAGGAAGCTTGTGATATATTTTCACAAGCTCCCTTTGTCAACAATGTTCTTTTCTATTCATAAAGGAAAATCTATCATACAGAAGTCAAGCACCAGGCCAGATTGAACCCCCATTTGCTGCCTTGAATACATTTTTTAAATATAATTATGGATAAACATTTGACCATCAAAGTACAGCACAACGAGTTAAGAAAGGGCATTCACGCATTTGAAGAGAATTTTTCATTGCACTACATCTGATACAGTTTTACATGAAATAAATACCCAAGTAATGTTTGTAATATAACTTTTGCATGTAGTACACCAGAAAAATCACCGCATGATGTCATCGGAAAATTTCGTGTGGCAACTTTTTTATTAAGTCAGTTTCTTATTTGTTCTTAAATGTCTCTAAGTCTTCGCATTTTTTTAGTTAAAATAATAAAAATGGACAGTCAGGGTGTGTATTCAAAGGTCCGTTTACCAGTTTTTCTGCTGCATTTTGGCTCCATTATTTGGTGACATACTGTATTTTATTGTTTTTGACAGTATATAATTTATTTCCTTATATTATAATATATATATATATATATATATTATAACGAAGAAAGGAGCTCGAAATAACATTAAAATACTATTTAAAAAATAGAAACAAAAGATACCGAGGTGTAGATTATATTGTAAACTAAATCAGAAATATGAGGAGTCCTGACTTCTGTAAAATATATATATATATATATAATATATATATATATATATATGTATGTATATATATATATATATATATATATATATATATATATATATAGCTGAGTACTTTCGGTCCTATTCGGACCCTTTACTGAGGCAGTAAAGGGTCCGAATAGGACCGAAAGTACTCGGCTATCTCGCTTTTTCATTTTTTTCCTTTGTGGCAAAAAAAAACCTTTACCTTTATACATAGCATCACGTTTTATATACTTCGTGATCAAGTTATTCATATATATATATATATATATATATATATATATATATATATATATATATATATAAAAGAAGTCAGGACTCCTCATATTTTCTGTTTTAGCTTACAATACAATTTACACCTCGGTATGTTTTGTTTCTTTTTTTAAATAGTATTTTAATGTTATTTCGAGCTCTTTATGATTGTCTTCACACTGTTAATGAAATTATTTATCGCAATTGTTTATCTTCCTTGTTCATCCAACACTTGATATTTTTTATTTCCATATTTAGGTTACAATAGCGTTAGAATTATCCATACCAAAGTAAACTACATATCATATGAACCGAAATTACACTTTACTTGTTCATAATCCATGATCATTCGATGGTGTACTGTTTATGCTAAAAAGTGCCAATCATAGGGCAATGCTCTGAGGTACTAATAGCTTAGCAAAAAAGACCTGAAAAGTTCTAATAAGATGCCTAATACTGGGATACATCTTAAACCATTCCAGTGTATCGTCTCCAACACCTATTCTAAGTCTTAATCATTATCACGTATCACTACTCCACTTACGCCTTTGCTATTATCTGTATATTTCAGGAGGTCCTTCATACCAGAGTATAATACAGTTTAAGTGGGATAATTTTTTAAGAGGGTTACTGATTAAGTCAACTAGAAGACACTCCACGGTTCCAGGAATTGGAGCAGTTTATTTGCCTTTCATAAAACATGAAAGTTCATATGTAGGTGTTAGCATTTAAATAATTTTTTTACCCATCTTTCATGTAGCTCCTTAGCCAGATTCTTTTAGCAGAAATTTATCAGTCTAACTATTTGCCATGTATTCGCGTATTTTGGCAGGGCCATTTCTCTCTAATTACTGAATACTCTATAGTCACAATTCAAAATGGGAATTGTGTTTCTGGCGATTAGGTTGCCTTGGCGATATATATTAGGGCTCTGCCTTGTATGATAAGGCGCCCTATGAGGTAATGTTAGACTAGCGATAATCTATACGCTAAGTCGGTTGGTATTGCACTTCCATCTTCAATGGAGTGTCTGGGGTTTTGTAGATCAACTTACGAAGTCGGTATTATCTTTACGACGATTGTCGTTAAACTCATGGTTCGGTGAGGTTCTTGTAGGGAAAAACACTAACTAAGTATGAAAAATAGATATAATTTCTGAAGTTTTACATGATGAAGATCAGGTATGATCGTACAAGTCTTCTATGACGATAGCTTGATCGCTTCTGCCAATGATGATGGCTAATCCTATTCCTCTACATGATAGCTTAGGTAAAGAGGTACAGGTCTTCTAATGACGATAGCTAACACTGTTCTGCCTGTCGGTTACCATCTCTGTTACAAGTTATGAAGGAACAGACAGTAGTTCGAAACATATGAACATACTATCAGATGACATAGTTTCATACGAACACACAATCGAATGAGATCGTACAGATCACGTAGGCCGTTTGATAATAGGTCGGGGTAGTTGTCTCAAGCAGGGAGCTTGGACTAATGTTTATAAACAATTGAATGACTACAGGTGACGGCATGTTATCTTAGCTTACATACTTATTGTATACGTCATCTTTAGCGTCTCTAGTCTGATCACATTCCTGCAAGCAATCTGGTTGACCTCTTTAGTTTTAGACTTATATATATGGACTAACATTCCATATTTTTATTATGTAAACACTACATATATACATTGCTTTTTTGTCCTCCTATGAATTAGTCTTTCAGTTTTTGGTTTCCACACTTTGGGTATATAACATCACCTATATATTTTTCCTACTATCTCAGTAATAGGCTTTACCTTTTATGATTGTATGATACTATCTTCTGAGACATTTGCTATCGTCGCACAATGATGGAAACTAAATAATTCCTATACTTTGGTTTGTAGATCGGTGTCAAAATTAAAGTGAAAATACGAAAATCTGTCTAAAGTATATGAATCCACAGGCAAAATAGATCTTTAAAAATGTAACAACAGAAATCTAAGAAGAGACGGGAAGATTTACAATAGCAAGTCCTCAAACTATGGCTACACTTATTACGGGTCGGGTGCCGTTCCGTTACAAGGCAATACCTGCCAACTGAACTCGCTTGTTGTCCTTTTTGCAATGATGCAGTAGAAGACATATTTCATTTCCTTTTATATTGTGATACATATATAGAGGAACGGGTTAAAGCAATAGGGCTACAACAACCCTATGAAGAGAAGGAAAGTGACGTAGTGGGAAAATTTCTATTTTCAGGTAACAACGAAATAAGAAAAGAAACCATATACTTGATGTGGAAAAAAAAAGAGAGAAAAAAAGGAAAGAGCTAAACAAATAAACAAACAAAACAAAAAATACCCAAGACTAAGAGGCGCCGTTGCAAAGGCATTGCCTCGACCCATAACTACTACTACTACTACTACTCCAATGTAAACAAGGTCTTAAGTAACAAACATGGTAAATATTTAAATTTAAACTGTTAGTTCTAGGTAAGGTGAAATATGGGTTCAATGGTAGTTTTTGACGTGTACTGACTCAGATGTTTGATTAATCCATCATATCCGTCATACCTAGCAACTTTATAGGCTATCCAATGATAGTGGGGAATGGCGTTACCTTATGTAAAAAGGAAGATGGGCTACCGTAGCTACCTAGGTAGTATGGAATACCTACTTTAACTTGCATAACCAATTAGCAATCCTAGCCTTGGATACCGATTCCTACTTGATTTAACCCGGCCCTAAACTTAAGGATGTCAAATTCATCAGTCACTCATCAAAACTTCGAGAAAATGTCGTAGAAAATCATTAAAATTCCCTAAAGTCGTTTCATGACGTCGGATAGGTTAGCCTAGGTACTAGGCCAGTATGTCTTTTTAGCTTTAGGAACGTTGACATAAGAACAGTTTCAAGACTAAATAGTAAAACTAGAGACTACTACCGCGGCCTGGTTTCTGCCAGAAGACGACCATAGGTAGGAATACCTATAGGCTAGGTATTTACGTATACCCTAGGTAGTATTTACCGACTTTTGCTTGTGCCTTTTGTTTGTGCTTAGGATATTTACCATTTTTTATTCAAGTTTTTACATCAACTCGCACGGGCCTGGTACTAAACAAGGTACCCATTTTGCACATAAACTGATAGTAACTGAACCAGAGGGGAGTGGTAGTCGACTTAAGGAGCAGCAATTGCTGACCGTAGCTTTACAATGATTTTAAGACACTAACAAATTCACACCTTTGTAACTGCACATTTCTGAAGATTTCTGCATTATTATAAATTGCCAATTTAAGAATGAAACCCAATTAGTAGGTAGCACTGTTTTAGCTAATACACTAATTATGTGTTTTAAACCAAGTGTAAATACCTTAATCACTAATTTTGAGTTCTTTAACTTACAAAAACCCATGGCATGAAACTCATAGGGTAGCCTAACAGCCTAGTCTGAAACCAAATGTTATTAGTTATGTTGCTGTATGTTATCCTAGGTAGGAACCCAATTAACCTAACCCTTGAACAGCCATCTTTCACATTACTAGTAACTAGATTGTATTGATTATGATATTTATATATCTTGGAAAACACAAGAGTATATCTTTCTATATGTATTTAATATTAAAGTGTTCATTCTAATACTGGCAAAATGTGGTTTATTTTTTGATAGTTTTTTATGTGATTCTGATAAGACAGAAAAGTTTTGTTAACCCACTACAGCCACCCAATATGTAATGATAATTGGAAAACGAAGTGGAAAACTAGGATATTTGGGCGGGTGTATGAACAAAATGCAATGGAAAACAGGCATAGACAAAAACCTGACCTAACATTAGATGCCTGGTCCTAACTGACTGGTGAGGAGGGCTTCATTACCCTTGGACACCCACAAATTGATCTGATCTTCAGGGTATGGTTTTTCACTGGGTTTCATTCTCTTTAATAGATTTAGGATGGTGGCCTTAATTCTATATTTTATTCTATTCTTTATAAAGGAAATGAATATAAAGTTTGTCAGAATCACATATAAAAACTAACAGAAAAAAGCTGATGCAGTCAATTTTGTTAACAAAGCTCCACTTTTATCCTTTGCTTTCTGCTGAGTGCATGTGGTTGCTAAGAAGCTCAGGACTGCTGTTTCTGTTGATTTTCCTAACTTTTTTGGATATTTTTTACTTATCTGTGTGCTTCTTGATGTTTTAGAAAATGTTTGCTTCTGAATCAGTGTATGATATTTTATCTGAGAAATCTGAACATAAGAAAGTACCCTGGGGGTAAGAAATGTTTATATTAGATTCATGTCCATCAAGAAACTGACTTGCATAAATTTGATGTTCTTTCCAGAGGGTAAAAATGTTCTAAGGATTAATCTTGTGCGGAGCGTAAGGTTGGGTGTTAACTTAGTGGCTGAATTCAGCTGTTAACAGAAGATGAGCTAGTGGGTGCCTTCCTTTTTTTTCAAGTGGTAACACTCTGACTCCCAGCACTGAATCTACTTCTCATTGGTGTACCGTAGCTGATATATTGTACCTTCTCCCTTTCTACAATTGAGCTATCAGCCAAATGCATCTTGGGTAGTTCATCTATCTTGGCAGATCAGCTCAGTATTTGGCAAGCCATTGGGACAGTGGTCCTTGCACCTGTACATAGCAGAGAAGCTCTTTGATGTTTTGGGAACCCCCATGTTCAACCTGTTCACAATATGGCTAAACAGGAAGCTCCAATACTCTGTTCTCAAGTGCTAGACCCTTAGGCTGCATTGAAGATGCCTTCCAACACCTTTTGAATGCCATCTATGTGTGTGCTTTTCTGCCAATCTGTCCGATCCAGCAAGTGATCAGCCAAGTGTTAATCACTCTGAGTCTTAAGATGATCCTGGCAGCTCCTTGTTGGCTAAAAGCCTAATGTTATCTTGAACTGCTGGGCTTTCTCACTGAGGTGGTGAGTGAAGTACCATGGTTGTTCGCATTGCTTTAGTGTCTCTTGCAAGAAATGGAGGCTTTTCTCACAATGTTTTGCAGGAGAGTAAAGTGTTGTTATATAGTACAGATCTGCAACACAAGTCTACTAGGCAAAATCAGCCATCTTCTGTAGTTTGTATTGTCAGGGGTATCTGTGTTGGAGCCACTGTTCAACAGATAGCAGCTTCAAGTCTACCACTAATGATGATGAGCTTTGAACAGTATTGCCCACCCCATGAACTCAGGCCCCTGAGATGGTTGTCACTCCCATCTTCTGCAGTCTCACTCAGGCACTGTTTGAGCCTCTGAGGGAGACTACAGACCAAGGTATGTATTACTCTCAAGACTGTTTTTCTGCTATTCTAGTGTCATAAAGAGATTAGGTGAATTGCATGATTTTTCCTATGTAGTGTGGCACTTGAGGAATGAAGATACCTTTTTTTCTTGATTTTTCTTGAGTTTGTTGGAGAAACTGATGGGATATGTGATTCTTTTTTATTTCATCTCCTAAGACTTGCTAGATGATGATTACTATGAGATGGCATTGGGTACAGTATGAGTTTTATGGGACTAAGTGTGCAGGACAACAATTTAGGCCACGCACAAGAAAAAAACGCATCCAGTACACTGCATCATTCTCGCTTTGGAAGGCTATCAAACAGGCATATAAGTTGTCTGGTGAGAGGTTAAAGCTCCATATCCCAAGTGAGCATTTACTAAGCCAGGGGTACAGGTCCCTTTCTAGGATTCAGGAGGAACTTTCTTCATGGTGTCACAGGTACTGAAGGCAGGTGTATGGTAGCACCAACACCCCTTGCTATCTGAGGAACATTGCATATAGGTAAGTCTTTGGACACAGCAACATGTCACCTAAGATTCATGGTTGTGGTGGTGAAAGATCAGATGGAAGGAAAATTACTGGTACTCTTCCCTTAGTCCATCTTATTCCACCCATCAGCCAACAGCTGTATTCTCACTGGTATTGGTCAAGCCAGATGCAGGTTAATTACACAACAGAGCTTTCAATCTTTGGCTTTTGTTGTAATTATATTAGATGTGACTTTCTTCATCACTCTTGTAACAAGAGACAAGGCTGGGTGGTAGAGCAGACTTATCTAGGATTTTTTGCTAACATGGTACCTTCCAAGCTGGTCTTCCCATTCCACAGGAAAACCAAAAGTCGTTAATATTTTCTAAAGTACGATTACATACTTACAAGTCATACTTTGGCACAGGGTCACCATCTTCCACATCCCATATGCCAGGATTTACAGATGGTTCCAGAAGTAATTCTTCCCCTGCTTACATACGTGAATGGACTGCTAACATTTCTGGATGGGAGATCAACATCAGTCAGAATCTAGACAATGCTTCTCCCCAAAGAAGTGAACCTTTGTATAAAAGATCAAACTATGTACCATATATTTATATAGGAACTAATTGGAAATTAAAGATAATATAGATGTATATGCATTTTTTTAAGCAATTTTTGAAATGTCAATATAATTTTTTTTATAAAAAACCCACTTCTAACCAATCCTGCACTTTGCCCTGTTGCTGAAGGAAAAAGTGGACACATTTTGCTGAGTGGTTCCCCTATACCCCCTGACTCCCCTTCACTCATGTGCCACTAGTTAATTACTGTTACCAAGCTTCAATGACTAAGCCTACTTTTACCAATGATATATCCATATAAAAGACTCCAATTTTTAAATCTATATATGCAAATGATCTTAAATTTGCAGTTTTTTGGTGGATGGCAAGGTACACATATGGTTTTATTTCACTAAGCATGATTATTTCTTAATTTAGCTTTCAAAATTCACTTTAATCTTTTCATTCTCTTCAGAACTGAAATATATCAGTTAAAAATTGATTAAAGGATAATAATATTTCTTTTTTTCAGATGCAAAGACAGTAATAAAGAGGAGGTAGTGAAGTGAAAAACTGCAACATGTTCCAAGACATAACACAGGAAGTGTTCAGGTATAGAGATGTTGATGATTACCAGTACATATGTAATATTTGATTACCAATACATATGTCAGTTTTAGAAACTAATCAAATAAATTTGTTTTAAAAATGATAAACCTTATCTTTTACATGAGTAATCGTAGCACAAGTTGGTTCAGTTGTTCAAGTTCATTAGCATGGTAGTTTCCATGAAAGGCAGAGGGGCGAGTTGGGGAACTATACCTTAGTTGTAGGTAAAGGCAGGTTGGTGAGTTCAGGTTGGTGAGTTAGGAAATTACTAAGTCATTCACTTTTTTGCATATCCTCTCTCATTTTCTTCAACTGCCTTTGAGATGACACATCTCTGATACTGCTGCTTTGTGGTTTTGGAACTTGATCTCTGGCCGTTGAATCCTTCTCCATTATGCTGTGCTTCTCCAAAATATCAGAAAGAATCTTTATTTCCAATGGCCTCAGACCATCCTTGTTCCTTGGAACTGGCTTGGGATTGCCAAGGGCATGTGTATGACCATCCAGTCATGTTTTTTCCTACCCTGTCACTCATGACCAGTTGCCCTTACTCAGCACCATTCTGGTTCTACCAGACTGACTATTGGTCAACGGAGTCTCAAGGGTTCATTTAATCTTTTGCCTGAACACACCACTGAATCTGGAAAATCTGGTTTTGCCATAGATTTCACTGGGAAGACGATGGCGTTCATCATGCTCAATAAATGCCAACATTTTATGTATGCAGTTGTTTACCCTTATTCTTAGGCTCAGGGTATATGACTCCATGGTCAACCAAGCAATCAGATACACCTTTTCCATCTGCTTGGTGAAGGGACATTCTCACCTACTGCTGTCGCTGTGAGATTTTTGGGTCCTATTCTTTCAAACTACAACTTATCCTATTTACACCCTTATATTGTTAGGTCTATTGTAATCATTCATGTAAAGCTATTTATACTGCATATAGGCATACACGACTGCCCGAACTAAGTATTGTGGAAAGTAGATAAACTGAATATTGTTCAAATTGGACAGAAGTGTGTAGCTGGCTATCAGTTGGTCTCTGCAGGTATATGCTGTAATACTTTATCATGGAAATTAAGATTAGCCAAAGCAAAGCACTAAAATTAAAGTTTTACTTTTTCTAAAGCTTTTTGATAAAATATATTAGTACTTTCATAAATTTAATGTCACCAGTTTAAGAGAGAGAGAGAGAGAGAGAGAGAGAGAGAGAGAACTAATATTTATTGCAAAACCTTACACAGTCATCTAATTGGCTTCTCTTGCACAGGACAAGCCCACAGAGCAATCCCAGACAATTGAACTACGGTGTTGCTGTTACAGATGTGGATAATGATGGTGAACTTGAGATTATTGTTGCAGGGTTAGTATGTGGATAAAAAGCCCTTGGTCTTGATAAATAGTTTTCTTGTGAAGGAAGTCATATTGCATACACTAGTCGTAAAATGCATGTTAATTTTATTTAGAAGACCTCTGTGATCTGAGTATACATGAAAAACTGACTACAAACTTCCAGTTTTTGTATAATTTTGTTCATGAGTCTTCTGAAGTATGAGATTCTTTTTACTATTTTAGGTATGATGGTCCTAATTTGGTATTGAAATATAATAAAGAAGAGGGTCAGCTAATGAACATAGCTATTGATGACCCAAGGTCACCGTTTTATGCCTTACGAGATGATAAAGGGCATGCCATTGGAGTATGCGCTTGTGATGTAGATGGAGATGGCAGGGAAGAAATATACTTCTTAAATACCAATGATGCCTATTCTGGGCTGGCAACCTACTCAGATAAACTGTTTAAATTTAGGAATGGTATGTACATGAGAAACTGCTTCCAGCAGAAACATTTTTGCTATATGTTGGTTTTTTGGCTATGAATACAGCAGTTAGGGGAAGAAAATCATTACTTTCTTAAAGTTAAGCCATCAGAATGATTTCTGCAAAAATCTTCATGAGGTTGTACTGATTTTTTTTTTTCTTGTATACTTATGCCCATAATCCACCATCAGTTGCTTTAATAGTGGTTTACAGCTATCCTTTTTGATGAAACATTTCATATGATGTATACTCAATGTGTATCCAAATTGAACTACAGTGCTCATATCTATTTCAAAATTCCTAGTGTCTTTTTAGTATTTTATCTTGTGAAGGGGAATATTTTCCCAGTTGGAGTCTTACAAAAATATGCAAATTGGTTTATGCTTGAAAAATGTCCCCAAAAGGAAAAGTGAGACTTGCTAACCATTTCAGGATTTTATACAAGAAAAGAAAGACCCTGCTAAGACCTATCAATTTAAGTTTGGGGTAATTTGTGTATCGGTTCTAAAATGGCTAGGAAGTCTCCTCTCTCCTTTTGTTGCCCAATTTTCCTCTTGACGTAAAATATTATACTATATATAAATTAATGGATTGGTTTAGGAAAATTTGTTTAATAAAATAAATTTTCAAGGGTTAGAAGTGAATTTGATCCTAAACATCTCTGACAGGTCGGTATGTGGATATTTTATCAGATGAAGTAAATGAAAATATTGCAAGCTTTTTTGCTGGACGATCAGTTGCTTGTGTCGATCGTAATGGAACAGGGAGGTAAGTAGCATACAGTTGTACTGTGATATTAAATCCAGGGGAAAGATATGAAGAAATATTTCCAACTGGGTTCCTGTGGGCACCAGGAGTGTTGGAAGACCCAGACCTATGACTTTGTATACGTAGTTTATAAGGTGTTTGTTAATCTTGATATAACTGGTTAATTACTAAGAAACAACTGTTTATAAAGCAGAATATATTATTATGAATAAAAGAGTAATTTATGTAAGTCATGTAAACTATACCACTTCACTATTTCTATTCTTGCAAGATATGCCATTTATCTGGCAAATTATGCAAATGGTCGAATTGGAGCTCACTCGCTTATTGAAATGGACGAAAGTCGCAGCAACGTATCCAAGGGAATGCTGGCTCTAAAAAATGTTGCAGGAGAAGCAGGTGTTGAAAAACTGACAGGTACAGTATTTATGGGGAAATACAAATCATTCATTATTAATGGTTTGCAGTGTAGCAGGAATGGATATTTCTTCGATTACTTGACTTTGTAAAATCCCTGAAAGAGCTACAGAATGTACTGTAATGCATTCAATTTACATATATGTGACCTATGGAAACCTTTGTAATACATATATTGGATTTCTGCTAATTACTGAAACTGGACACCACATTGAAACACACCGACAAGTATTACAAAATAAGCTTTACTACAAGACTACCAAATTTTTTACTTCAAAGAAAAAAAGGAATGGTATTCTATATTCACAAGTATTTCACATAAAATTAATAAACTTCCTAGGGTAAATCAGTAATAGTATAAACATTTAGTTCAAAGTTTTTAAATTTATCATTAACAAGTAAAAGTTATGTAAAATATTGATGGGATGTGAATGTACTGTACTCATCAAGCTGTCCCTTAGATTTCACCATATACAAGTTATTACAAAATGTGGAAAAATTTTCATAATGTAAAACCTTCTGTCCACAGGTGGCCGGGGAGTAACAGTAGGACCAATACTAAGCAAGGATGGACGAAGTGATATATTTTGTGATAATGAACATGGCCCCAACTTTCTATTTAAGAATAATGGCAATGGAAAATACACAGATGTGGCAGCTCAGTGCGGTAAGTTGGAATTAAAAAAATTGAACAAATTAATGTTATGGTTATGTGCTACTAATGTTAGACAGTTATTGTATTTTTGTAAAAATTAATTCTTAAACCTTATTTTCAGTACAATTATTGATTGCATACTAAACATTGGTATATTCCTTACTCAGGAGTTTCTGATGCATACCAGCATGGGAGAGGTGTGATGCTTACTGATTTTGATGGTGATGGGAAATTAGATATTGTGTATGGCAACTGGAATGGACCCCATAGAATATTCCTACAGACAGATGATGATGAAGGGCAGCCAAGATTTAGAGTAAGTCTATTTTACATATACGTATTTATATAAGTATTGTGAAAATGCATACGTTAGATGTACAGTATATTACGAGTTTCTCTAATAGCTTGAGAATGCCATATATAGTATATTCTTCCATGTTCACAGTTTATACCAATATTTTTGCTATTCATTACAGAACATTGCAACAGACGAATTTGCTGAGGCTTCCCCTATAAGAACTGTCATAGCTGCCGACTTCAATAACGATGGTAATCTCGAGGTCTGTATCTTTCTGGGGGTTTCCATTTTTCAAATTTTTCATTTAAGTATACTATTCCTATAGTTGGTTTAAAGTAACTGAAATATTACACGTGACAAGCATTGTATGATAGAGAAGCACACTATACCTTAGATGGAAAATTAAGTGAAATAAGAATAGTACAGTACTGCAGTAATATTAAGCAGGTAGATTTGCATTCATTCAAGTGATGGATATGAGCAAAAGAATATGCAATTGATGAAAAAAGAAGATCTAATTAAAGATTCCTTCTTGTTAATTATATCTGGGACTTAGCCAGACAAGGTTTGTCAATTGATGTTCAGTGAATTTGTAGTTAGGGTTGGACAGAGCCCTACCAGCACAAATAAAATACTAGTGTATCAGGAGGAACTTGAAAGTATTTCTGCTGGTTATGTCTTAGTATTTTTAAACAACAGTATTTTGTTATTTATGTTTCATTGTTAAATATTTGAGGAGCTGTCTATCATGAGGAAATGTTTCAATTTTTTTCTACTGTGGTCTGAATATTGCTCTCTACTTTGGCCTTCAGTATCAGCTTGCTTCTGAAATTGTTGGATAAAATCTTGAGCTCTGTCAAATTTCTCATTGAAGTATCTTTGTATCAATCTTTAGCACTTATAGAATTGCTTTATTTAACGTGCTGTTTAAAATTGTAATTCTGATCATCCTATGCATTCACTCTCCAAGGCTATATGATCCATAACTATTTACAAGCTGTAGTTAATTCCGGGTCTTCTTTTTGTTTTTACTGCTTTTATATGTTATTTCTTTTATACAGTACAGTGTATTCTTTATTTCTTTGTTTATTTTTCTGTACTGGGATGTTGTCCCTAGTGGAGCCCTTAGGCTTGCAGTATTCTTTTGCAACCAGTATTGCAGCTTGCCAGTCATATTATAGTGATAACCTTAACATTCACAAGCTGACATTCATGGTCTTTTAATGTCCAAAGATACTGCATTCTTTTGCCTTACAATCAGTTGATAAGTATGTAATAGTAGGAAACATGAGCCACCTGGAGCCTAAAACACGATTGTCTAACTTCTTAATTATTCTTATCTCATCATTTCATTATTATTAACCTCAACTTCTTTTCTAGTCTTTTAAATTCTTGTTGGTTTTTGCCTTCTGAAAAGCCAGCATTGCATTTAGCAACTGCTTATTTCAAGTAATTATACCTTTAATCAGATCCTCGTTGGACAAGTGGTTTTCGCGCCCGCCTACCAATCCAGTGGTCCAAAAGTCCAATTCTCGGCTCTGCCAATGTGGAATCAGAGGAATAATTTATTTCTGGTTATAGAAATTCATTTCTCGATATAACATGTTTTGGATCCCACTATAAACTGTAGGTCCCGTTGCTAGGTAGCCAATTGGTTCCTAGCCACATAAAAATATCTAATCCTTTGGGGAAGCCCTAGGAGAGCTGTTAATCAGCTCAGTGGTCTAGTAAAACTAAGATATATTTAATTTATACCTTTAGTTTTCTGATCACTGCACTTTTATTAGCTGTTAGCAACTGTCCAGCCACCTGATATATGGCCTTATGGTCTCATATCCAAACTACACAAAAAAGTAGGGCAATTAATTGATTGGTAACTGAGGTTCTACAGTTTGTGCATTTGCCATACTACTTTTAATCTTCTGCATTAGACAGAGTACAGTGTTGGAAAACAATTGGAGACCACTAATGTGGGCATAGATGATTGAAGGGTTTGTATATAAACTAAGTTGGTCAACCTAAAGTTCAGTTCTTAATTTTTTGAGGTTAAGGTCTTCCTTGCAATTTTGAGCAATTTTTGAAGGTTTGTTGGAAAATTAAGCCAGTTTTAATTTGTTTTTGCTATGACTGATTTTCATGTGTTACATGTTTACTGTAACTCGGTTGATGTGTAGCATTTTCTACCAAACACAATTGACTGTAGATTAATTATTGTCTATCAACTAAAATAACATTTGAAGTCAAATATTTCACAGGTCTATAACTTCTTGTCTCAAGAGGCAGGCTTATATTTTCATGTATGTTTAGGTTCTACTTTTTCAATACATTTTTGTCCCTTGGGCATGGGATAGATCTGGGTAGTTTAAAATAAAAGGTTGACTATAGTTGGGATTTTGGGGATGAATAAAATTTTCTTCAGATGCTAAGAGATGATATGCTTGTGATTAGCATTGGTAAAGTAAATTTGGGATTAATTGCTTGAGTTGAAATTTACACTTAGTTCCACCAGAGCCAGAAAAGAATTGACTTAAAATATTGTTAACAGAACAACTTTTTGCTTTTGCTAGCAGCAATTTTCTTTCAGATTTTACTCAACAATATAGCCTATCGTGGTCCTGCTCCAAACAGACTATTTCAGGTGGTTCATGGTATAAATGGACAAGACCCAACTATAAATGAAATTCACATAGGTGATGCCTTAGAACCATATGGCCGAGGGACAGGTATGTAATAATTTCTAAGCAAGATTAGACTTGTGAGTTGATTACAGTTGGGGTGTTAAGAACTCCGCTACTGATATGTACTGTTAAGTGTCTTATATGTAAGGGGTTCATATACTACAACTGCTGTGTAGTAAATTTTAACTGTTCTGAATAGTTGTACTATAGCCGATCCAGGTAGTAATGATTTGCTTTTATGAGGTAATAAAATAGGGAACTGCAAAGCTTTAGCCCAGAAACTGAAGCCCTTGGTTAATACAATACCAGCAATAATCAACAGAGGAGTAATTATAAGAATGTTGCCCAGGATTCTTTCTGGTCATTAGACCTTGATTACAGCAACAGTCTTAAATAAAAGAATGAAGTACAGTTATTAAAAGAAAGTAGAATTTTTAAGATTTGTGGAAGGTATCAGTTGGGAAAAAAGAATACTCCAAAAAAAGATAAAATACATTTTCAAGTGAGGCAGGCTAAACAGAAGTTTTGGATTGTGAAAAAAGGTTGATGATCTCTGACAAAATGAGTGAAGACTCAGAAAGGGTAAAAAAAAAAAGACATTGAAAAACACCCTTGGGAGGTAGTTCTTAATGCTCAATCTATGAAACATATTTTACTTATTTTCACTTATATAAACACTGATGGCATCTAAGAAACCCAAAGTATGGAATTCCAATCATGGATTTTAAAACTGTTCAAGACTGGCAGATTAGAAAGAGAGAGAGAGAGAGAGAGAGAGAGAGAGAGAGAGAGAGAGAGAGAGAGAGAGAGAGAGAGAGAGAGGAGAGAGAGAGAGAGGAAGTGTATTGCTAAATGTTATGGAATACTTGAAACCAGTAAAATGTAGATTAGAGATAGAACATAATGCTGGGATTTATATTAAAAATACTTGACGAGAGGCCCTACACAAGGGACTTCAACTGCTCATCAAACCTGAAAACAAGAACTGCAGATGCAGAATATAGATTTTACCAGCAAGAAATATGCACTAAAAGGGTTGAAAACTGAAGGGGAAATAAAACCTAAGTTTTAGTATTCTCCCAGGAGTAATGGAGAAAAATTAGGAGAAAGCAAACTTAGTATGATACACTATGTGTAATATACTAATTTGCAATAGAAAAATCATGTTGTTCCGACACGGCATACAAACCTTCGGTCCTTTTACAATAGGAAGGTACTAGCGGCAGCTGGATAGGTCGTAAGCTTTCGAACAAGGGGTTCGGTAGTTAACTGCTTGTCCGACAGGCGCGCGCGACTGGGAGGTAAACAAACCACTTTTGCTTTCGGCCTGCTGGCGTGTAGACGTGTATCATCGCTCTCTGCCCGCTTCATCGTCGTTGCTTTCGCATGGTTGTGTTTTTCTTTTTCTATTTATCTAGTGAAACTGAATTGTAAGTACAATCATTTCATATTTATTTCCATTGAAATCAATTGTGAATTAAGGATCTTGGTTTCTCCCACGCCTCGCCCTCCGATTACCCGAGTGCCGGGTCTGAAGGGCGTAAGTTGCGGGAATTCATTTCCCAGAAATGATCCTGTTATTGTGTATGCTCGGTGCCCGAGGGCGGGGAGAGCTAGCTCCGAGCTTAGATTTTTGGTTGAATGTGTAGATGAAAATTGTAAGTAAGTGCCCTTTTCATTTATATTTTTTTTTTTTTGACCTGTATGCTCGTTGCCGACGGAATGCGCTCGGCACGAAAAAACCTTTATTCTGTATGGAAGGGGAATCGCAAGTACAGTATTCTTTTCATTTTCATATATTTATTTGATTGTAGCAATACTCATTTTGGATCACCCTGTTTCCCGCGCTTACCCGGAAATTTGATCTTTTCCCCTTTTTATTTGAATGAAGTGAAATCGCAAGTGCAGTTTTCTTTTTCATTTTCATATTTTATTGAGATTGCATTATTTACTTGGATCAATGTTTCCGCTATTTCCCGGGAATTGATCCTTCCCCTTTTTATTTTGTATGAAGTGAAATCGCAAGCGCAGTATTCTTTTTCATTTTCCATATATATTTTTGATTGCATCAATTCATTATGGATCAAGGTTTCCGTTCATAATCGGGAATGGATCCTCCAATTTTACCCTTGCGCTCGGTACCGAGGGCGCAAATGCGCTCGATCCGAGCCCTTATTCATTGTGAAGTGAATCGTAATGCAAGATTCTTTTTCATTTTATTCCTTTTATTATTGATTGCATCAATATTTATTTGGTTCAAGTTCCGCTCAGTCAGGGAACTGATCCTTATGCCCTTGCATTCGGCCGAGGGCACGATTGCTCTCGGGCTCTTTATTATTATTGTTCGGGTACATGGGTGCTGTGCGGGGGTGGTGGGGGGGGGAACGAGAACCCCCCCCCCCCCCCCCACCCCCCCCCCCCCCCCCCCCCGCTCAGCCTCCCACAGATGGCCCTTCCCCTTCGGGGGGGGGGGGGGTGGGGGGGGGGGGGGGGGGGGAGGAGGAGGAGGAGAGGAGGAGGAGGGAGGAGGAGGAGGAGGAGGAGGTGGAGGTTATCTGCGTTCTTCTCCTCGCCCGATCCGTCGAGCGCGGGGGGAGGGCGCTCGGTGCCCGATGTACATTGTATTCGGGGTCTTCCGCTCGTTCGGTGTGGGGCTCACCCCCCCGCGCGAGGGGGACTTCCCCCCCACTAATCACTACTACTGTTATTTTTCCGCAGGTGCTACTGCCACGAGGGTGGACCTTGGTGAGGTATGGGCGTCCTTCCATTTGCAGAGGGCGTGCTAGTGTCCAGGGGGCTGTGGTTCTATGTCTGGGCCTACTGCGGTCACACCCATGGAGTGGTGACCACGCTCCAGGTGATGACGTCCCTCCTCACCTGGTGTACTCGCCTCACGTGGTAACAGTCTTGCCTACAGCCGCTGTGAAGTGCCGTTCGCCGTACCGAGAGGGGGGCGTGCCGCCGCCGCGCTGCCGCGACCACACTTCCGCTGCCCTAGAGCTCGCCCCTGGACCTGCCGCCGGTACCAGGATTTTTGCTGGCTGCTGCTCCACTTCCTGTGTTTCCGGTAACTGCCTGCCGTTCCTGCCGATTCTGGGCTGACTGTCTATGCAGTTGCTGCGCCCTGCTGTTGCTGCGCTGGCTGTCCCTGCCGCGGCTGCGCTGGCTGTCCCCTACCGATGCTGTGCTGGCTGTGCCTGCTGTTCCTGAGATGCCCATACCTACTGACGTCGTCCCTGTTCGTGGTGGGTACTACCCAGACTTTGGTCTGTCTGTACAGGTGCGTCCAGGGCCCTGTGGCTTCGGCTACAGCAGCCCCGGCTCCGCCCTGGATAGCATCTTACGTCTGTCCTGAGGAAGCTGACGAAGAAGAGGAGGAAGGTGTCGTCGTCGTCGTCTTCATCTTCTTCATCGTCGTCGGCTGCCGCTCTTCCCCTTCGACTTCTAAGGCTTCACAGCCGAGGAAGAAGAAGGTTGCCTTCTCCCTCCTAAGAAGTCTCCCTCGGGAGCTTCTCGGGTACCAGTCTCACCTCGGTGGGACGGGAGGGTTCCTTCCGATGGTCCTCCTGCTCCTTGGGAGCGGGGCCCGTCTCTTCGTTCCGCAAGGAAGAAGACTACGGGGACCAGAGGGGTACCGGCTAACACCGGTACTTCCTCGCCTGGTGTCAGTGGTTTCGCCACTGCATCAGGGTGTCCGTCTCGGCCTCTCGTTCGCGGGAGGTACCGAGTGTACGGTCGCCTACCAGCACCGTGCAGCCAGGAACCTAGACCTCTGAGCCCGCTCAGCGTCAGGTTCACGGCACGGAGCGGAAGACTGTGACAGCCGCTCACGCGACTCTCCACCAGACCAGCTCTCGCTCTCGCGGGCGACCAGCTGGCTACCCGGGGACGTGACGGTCCACGACCGACCACGGGCTGAGGCTGGGAAGAGGTTCCCCCGTTCGCCGGTGCCAGCCACGGCTGGAACCCAGCGCGCGACGTGCCGTGAGGACAAGCACCGGTCTCACTGTGACAGTGGAGCCTGCAGGTCGCCTGACCGTCGCTCTCACAGAGAGCGTCGGATACGGCAACCAGCACCAGCTCTTCTGACACTCGAGATCGGGGCCGCTGTGCTCAGTCCAGCCGTTCTCCACAGCGAGACGGTTCGACAGGCCTGCAGCTCGATCGCC
>NC_061104.1:50751772-50791579 GCF_015104395.2 Macrobrachium nipponense | reverse complement strand
GAGGTTCCCGATTATCGTGTAACAATTATCGGGGATTCTCGCTCACTTTGGACCGTGTCTCGCCTAAGTGTTTGGAGATCGTAAAAAACTCGAACACTCTGATGTGCGCTAGAAATTCCGTAGAATTCTAAGCATTCTGCGAAACCCCCCACCCGAATTCGTCAAACGATATCGGCTGGTGGTCCTCTCGTTCCCGTAGAAATCGAGAAAGGGGCAGGATCCCTCCTCAACGACGGGGCTTACGTTAGGTAGGACCCGAAGGTCCCCCCGGTAGCGCAGCCCCTAACGTGGGATCTTACAGAGAAATCTCTGTAGGATCCCTCCCCTTTCCCTCGTAGCCGTAAGGAGAGAGGGAATGGGGGAGGAATTGGATCTGGCTCGCCTTCCCAGCGGAACTAGCAGTTGGAGAAGAAAGGAGCAGCCATCGCCTTACGGCGATGGCCCTCTCAGAGCCTGGGAAAATGTATCGTCAGGAGAAAACGTTTTCCCGAGGAGGGTTACGAACTCATACTGTAGGTAGGGTCTGCCGCCACTGTGAACGTCGTCTGGGTGGGGCTGATTGACACCTGACAGGAGAGAGCCGATACCGTCCTCCGACTCATTCCAGTCCTCGTCGAGGTCGAAACCTCTCAGGAGGTGTCCGAAGACACGTAGAAACGCCTCTGTCGCAGTAGAGGAGGTGAAGTAGCTTGTTCGCGACGGCCAGAACATGAGAGAGCCTTCTTGTCCGAGACGAGAGACTACCTGGTTCAACACAGTCGGCAAGCTCCGATCACGCAGACCCACCGTCGATTTGGGTTCCCTCTCGGGCCCCAAAACGACTCGAGCCGAGACGTGGCTCTGCTGGTGGGAGCGGCGATCCTTCCCCGAGGTCGTTGTGCTGACGAATCAGCGCCATAACCTCGGCAAAGTTCCTCTGGATCTCGGAAGTCACGCATCTTGCAGAGTAGGGACCGTTAAGCCCTTCGAACAAGAGCATATTCCGAGAACCTTCCTCCTAAGAAGGGGGAACAGCGACAGCCCTCTCGGTCTTCTCCATCTACTTGCGCATACGTCCTAGCCGGTCCCAAGAACCGTGCCTGGCACGTTAGGGCGTCGTGGTGGGATCATGAGGGGCGCACCCCTCACGATCACTCCTCAATACCTCGCTCCTCCCGGTGTAACCCAAGGAGTTGAAGGTACGGGAGAGGCAGACCTGACGCTCCCTCCTCGCTCGCTGGCAGAACCAGCAGGCTTGGAGGGCTGCAGGCGATCGTCAACCCGCGGTGGCGATCGAGCTGCAGGCCTGGTCGAACCGTCTCGCTGTGGAGAACGGCTGGACTGAGCACAGCGGCCCCGATCTCGAGTGTCAGAAGAGCTGGTGCTGGTTGCCGTATCCGATCGCTCTCTGTGAGAGCGACGGTCAGGCGACCTGCAGGCTCCACTGTCACAGTGAGACCGGTGCTTGTCCTCACGGCACGTCACGTCGCTGGTTCCAGCCGTGGCTGGCACCGGCGAACGGGGGGAACCTCTTCCCAGCCTCAGCCCGTGGTCGGTCGTGGACCGTCACGTCCCCGGGTAGCCAGCTGGTCGCCGCGAGAGTGAGAGCTGGTCTGGTGAGAGTCGCGTGAGCGGCTGTCCACCAGTCTTCCGCTCCGTGCCGTGAACCTGACGCTGAGCGGGCTCAGAGGTCTGGTTCCTGGCTGCACGGTCGCTGGTAGGCGACCGTACACTCGGTACCTCCCGCGAACGAGAGGCCGAGACGGACCCTGATGCAGTGGCAGAACCACTGACACCAGGCGAGGAAGTACCGGTGTTAGCCGGTACCCCTCTGGTCCCCGTAGTCTTCTTCCTTGCGGAAGAAGAGACGGGCCCCGCTCCCCGAAGGAGCAGGAGGACCAGCGGAAGGACCCTCCCGTCCCACCGAGGTTGAGACTGGTCCCCGAGAAAGCTCCCGAGGGAGACTTCTTAGGAGGGAGAAGGCAACCTTCTTCTTCCTCGGCTGTGAAGCCTAGAAGTCGAAGGGGAAGAGGCGGCAGCCGACGACGATGAAGAAGATGAAGACGACGACGACGACACCTTCCTCCTCTTCTTCGTCAGCTTCCTCAGGACAGACGTAAGATCTGCTATCCAGGGCGGAGCCGGGGCTGCTGTAGCCGAAGCCACAGGGCCCGGACGCACCTGTACAGACAGACCAAAGTCTGGGGTAGTACCACCACGAACAGGGACGACGTCAGTAGGTATGGGCATCTCAGGAACAGCAGGCACAGCCAGCACAGCATCGGTAGGGACAGCCAGCGCAGCCGCGGCAGGGACAGCCAGCGCAGCAACGGCAGGGCGCAGCAAACTGCATAGACAGTCAGCCCAGAATCGGCAGGAACGGCAGCAGTACCGGAAACACAGGAAGTGGAGCAGCAGCCAGACAACATCCTGGTACCGGCGGCAGGTCCAGGGGCGAGCTCTAGGGCAGCGGAAGTGTGGTCGCGGCAGCGCGGCAACCACGAGCGGCGGCGGCACGCCCCCCTCTCGGTACGGCGAACGGCACTTCACAGCGGCTGTAGGCAAGACTGTTACCACGTGAGGCGAGTACACCAGGTGAGGAGGGACGTCGTCACCTGGAGCGTGGTCACCACTCCATGGTGACCGCAGTAGGCCCAGACATAGAACCGCAGCCCCTGGACACTAGCACGCCCTGCAAATGGAAGGACGCCCATAACCTCACCAAGGTCCACCCTCGTGGCAGTAGCACCTGCGGAAATAACAGTAGTAGTGATTAGTGGGGGAAGTCCCCTCGCGCGGGGGGGTGAGCCCACACCGAACGACGGAAGACCCCGAATACAATTGTACATCGGGCACCGAGCGCCCTCACGCTCGACGATCGGGCGATGAGAAGAACGCAGATAACCTCCCCCCCCCCCGAAGGGGAAGGGCCATCTGTGGGAGCTGAGCGGGGGGGGGGGTGGGATTCTCGTGCCCCACCCCCGCACAGCACCCATCGTACCCAACAATAATAATAAGAGCCCGAGAAGCAATCGTGCCCTCGGCCCGAATGCAAGGGCATAAGGATCAGTTCCCTGACTGAGCGGAACTTGAACAAATAAATATTGATGCAATCAATAATAAAAGGATAAAAAATGAAAAAAGAATCTTGCATTACGATTCACTTCACAATGAATAAGGGCTCGGATCGAGCGCATTTTGCGCCCTCGGTACCGAGCGCAAGGGTAAAAGGATCCATTCCCGATTATGAACGGAAACCTTGATCCATAATGAATTGATGCAATCAAAATATATATGAAAATGAAAAAGAATACTGCGCTTGCGATTTCACTTCATACAAAATAAAAAAGGGGAAGGATACATTCCCGGGCAAATAGCGGAAACATTGATCCAAGTAAATAATGACAATCTCAATAATATAGAAAATGAAAAAGAACTGCACTTGCGATTTCACTTCATTCAATAAAAAGGGGAAAAGATCAATTTCCGGGTAAAGCGCGCGGAAACTGATCCAAAATGAGTATTGCTACAATCAAAATAAATATATTGAAAATGAAAAAGAATACTGTACTTGCGATTCCACTTCCATACAGAATAAGTTTTCGTGCGAGCGCATTCGCTCGGCAACGAGCATACAGGTCAAAAAAAATATAAATGAAAAGGGCACTTACTTACAATTTTCATCTACACATTTCCAACCAAAATCTAAGCTCGGAGCGAGCGCTCTCCCGCCCTCGGCACCGAGCATACACAATACAAGGATCATTTCTGGGGAAAATGAATTCCCGCACTTACGCCCTTCAGACCCGGCACTCGGGTAATCGGTTATCGGGCGTGGAGAAACCAAGATCCTTAATTCACAATTGATTCAATGAGGAAATAAATATGAAATGATTGTACTTACAATTCAGTTTCACTAGATAAATAGAAAAAGAAAAACACAACTATGCGAAAGCAACGACGATGAAGCGGGCAGAGAGCGATGATACAGGTCTACACGCCAGCAGGCCGAAAGCAAAAGTGGTTTGTTACCTCCCAGTCGCGCGCGCGCGCGCCTGTCGGACAAGCAGTTTAACTACCGAACCCCTTGTTCGAAAGCTTACGACCTATCCAGCTGCCGCTAGTACCATTCCTATTGTAAAACGGACCGAAGGTTTGTATGCCGTGTCGGAAACAACATGATTTTTCTATTGCAAATTAGTATATTACACATAGTGTATCTACTAAGTTTGCTTTCTCCTAATTTTTCTCCATTACTCCTGGGAGAATACTAAAACTTAGGTTTTATTTCCCCTTCAGTTTTCAACCCTTTTAGTGCATATTTCTTGCTGGTAAAATCTATATTCTGCATCTGCAGTTCTTGTTTTCAGGTTTGATGAGCAGTTGAAGTCCCTTGTGTAGGGCCTCTCGTCAAGTATTTTTAATATAAATCCCAGCATTATGTTCTATCTCTAATCTACATTTTACTGGTTTCAAGTATTCCATAACATTTAGCAATACCTCTCTCTCTCTCTCTCTCTCTCTCTCGTCTCTCTCTCTCTCTCTCTCTCTCTCTCTCTCGTCTCTCTCGTATCTCTCTCTCTCTCTCTCTCTCTCTCTTTCTATCCGAATGCCAGTCTTGAACAGTTTTTAAAATCCATGATTGGAATTCCATACTTGGGTTTCTTAGATGCCATCAGTGTTTATATAAGTGAAAATAAGTTAAAATATGTTTCATAGATTGACATTAAGAACTACCTCCCAAGGGTGTTTTTCAATGTCTTTTTTTTTTTTTACCCTTTCTGAGTCTTCACTCATTTTGTCAGAGATCATCAACCTTTTTTCACAATCCAAAACTTCTGTTTAGCCTGCCTCACTTGAAAATGTATTTTATCTTTTTTTGGAGTATTCTTTTTTCCCAACTGATACCTTCCACAAATCTTAAAAGTTCTACTTTCTTTTAATAACTGTACTTCATTCTTTTATTGAAGCCTGTTGCTGTAATCAAGGTCTAATGACCAGAAAGAATCCTGGGCACAATTCTTATAATTACTCCTCTGTGATTATTGCTGGTATTTGTATTAACCAAGGGCTTCAGTTTCTAGACTAAAGCTTTGCAGTTCCCTATTTTATTACCTCATAAAAGCAAATTATTACTACCTGGATCAGCTATAGTACAACTATTCAGACAGTTAAAATTTACTACACAGCAGTTGTAGTATATGAACCCCTTACATATAAGACACTTAACAGTACATATCAGTAGTGGAGTTCTTAACACCAACTGTAATCAACTCACAAGTCTAATCTTGCTTAGAAATTATTACGTACCTGTACCCCGGCCATATGGTTCTAAGGCATCACCTATGTGAATTTCATTTATAGTTGGGTCTTGTCCATTTATACCATGAACCACCTGAAATAGTCTGTTTGGAGCAGGACCACGATAGGCTATATTGTTGAGTAAAATCTGAAAGAAAATTGCTGCTAGCAAAAGCAAAAAGTTGTTCTGTTAACAATATTTTAAGTCAATTCTTTTCTGGCTCTGGTGGTACTAAGTGTAAATTTCAACTCAAGCAATTAATCCCAAATTTACTTTACCAATGCTAATCACAAGCATATCATCTCTTAGCATCTGAAGAAAATTTTATTCATCCCCAAAAATCCCAACTATAGTCAAACCTTTTTATTTAAACTTACCCAGATCTATCCCATGCCCAAGGGACAAAAAAAAATTGAAAAAGTAGAACCTAAATATACATGAAAATATAAGCCTGCCTCTTGAGACAAGAAGTTATAGACCTGTGAAATATTTGACTTCAAATGTTATTTTAGTTGATAGACAATAATTCATCTACTGTCAATTGTGTTTGGTAGAAAATGCTACACATCAACCGAGTTACAGTAAACATGTAATACATGAAAATAAGTCATGGCAAAACCAAATTAAAACCAGCTTAATTTTCTAACATACCTTCAAAAATTGCTCAAAATTGCAAGAAATACCTTAACCTAAAAAAATTAAGAACTGAACTTTAGGTTGACCAATTTAGTTTATATACAAACCCTTCAATCATCTATGCCCACATAAGTGGTCTCCAAATGTTTTCCAACACTGTACTCTGTCTAATGCAGAAGATTAAAAGTAGTATGGCAAATGCACAAACTGTAGAACCTCAGTTACCAATCAATTAATTGCCCTACTTTTTTGTGTAGTTTGGATATGAGACCATATAGCCACATATCAGGTGGCTGGACAGTTGCTAACAGCAAATAAAAGTGTAGTGATCAGAAAACTAAAGGTATAAATTAAATATATCTTAGTTTTACTAGACCACTGAGCTGATTAACAGCTCTCCTAGGGCTTCCCCAAAGGATTAGATATTTTTATGTGGCTAGGAACCAATTGGCTACCTAGCAACGGGACCTACAGTTTATAGTGGGATCCAAAACATGTTATATCGAGAAATGAATTTCTATCACCAGAAATAAATTCCTCTGATTCCACATTGGCAGAGCCGAGAATTGGACTTTGGACCACTGGATTGGTAGGCGGGCGCGAAAACCACTTGTCCAACGAGGATCTGATTAAAGGTATAATTACTTGAAATAAGCAGTTGCTAAATGCAATGCTGGCTTTTCAGAAGGCAGAAACCAACAAGAATTTAAAAGACTAGAAAAGAAGTTGAGGTTAATAATAATGAAATGATGAGATAAGAATAATTAAGAAGTTAGACAATCGTGTTTTAGGCTCCAGGTGGCTCATGTTTCCTACTATTACATACTTATCAACTGATTAGTTAGGCAAAAGAATGCAGTATCTTTGGACATTAAAAGACCATGAATGTCAGCTTGTGAATGTTAAGGTTATCACTATAATATGACTGGCAAGCTGCAACACTGGTTGGAAAAGAATACTGCAAGCCTAAGGGCTCCATTAGGGACAAATCCCCAGTACAGAAAAATAAAAAGAAATAAAGAATACACTGTACTGTATAAAAGAAATAACATATAAAAGCAGTAAAAACAAAAAGAAGACCCGGAATTAACTACAGCTTGTAAATAGTTATGGATCATATAGCCTTGGAGAGTGAATGCATAGGATGATCAGAATTACAATTTTAAACAGCACGTTAAATAAAGCAATTGTATAAGTGCTAAAGATTGATACAAAGACTCTTCAATGAGAAATTTGACAGAGCTCAAGATTTTATCCAACAATTTCAGAAGCAAGCTGATACTGAAGGCCAAAGTAGAGAGCAATATTCAGACCACAGTAGAAAAAAATTGAAACATTTCCTCATGATAGACAGCTCCTCAAATATTTAACAATGAAACATAAATAACAAAATACTGTTGTTTAAAAATACTAAGACATAACCAGCAGAAATACTTTCAAGTTCCTCCTGATACACTAGTATTTTATTTGTGCTGGTAGGGGTCTGTCCAACCCTAACTACAAATTCAATGAACATCAATTGACAAACCTTGTCTGGCTAAGTCCCAGATATAATTAACAAGAAGGAATCTTTAATTAGATCTTCTTTTTTCATCAATTGCATATTCTTTTGCTCATATCCATCACTTGAATGAATGAAATCTACCTGCTTAATATTACTGCAGTACTGTACTATTCTTATTTCACTTAATTTTCCATCTAAGGTATAGTGCTTCTCTATCATACAATGCTTGTCACGTGTAATATTTCAGTTACTTTAAACCAACTATAGGAATAGTAGTACTTAAATAAAAATTTGAAAAATGGAAACCCCCAGAAAGATACAGACCTCGAGATTACCATCGTTATTGAAGTCGGCAGCTATGACAGTTCTTATAGGGGAGGCCTCAGCAAATTCGTCTGTTGCAATGTTCTGTAATGAATAGCAAAAATATTGGTATAAACTGTGAACATGGAAGAATATACTATATATGGCATTCTCAAGCTATTAGAGAAACTCGTAATATACTGTACATCTAACGTATGCATTTTCACAATACTTATATAAATACGTATATGTAAAATAGACTTACTCTAAATCTTGGCTGCCCTTCATCATCATCTGTCTGTAGGAATATTCTATGGGGTCCATTCCAGTTGCCATACACAATATCTAATTTCCCATCACCATCAAAATCAGTAAGCATCACACCTCTCCCATGCTGGTATGCATCAGAAACTCCTGAGTAAGGAATATACCAATGTTTAGTCTCCAATCAATAATTGTACTGAAAATAAGGTTTAAGAATTAATTTTTACAAAAATACAATAACTGTCTAACATTAGTAGCACATAACCATAACATTAATTTGTTCAATTTTTTTTAATTCCAACTTACCGCACTGAGCTGCCACATCTGTGTATTTTCCATTGCCATTATTCTTAAATAGAAAGTTGGGGCCATGTTCATTATCACAAAATATATCACTTCGTCCATCCTTGCTTAGTATTGGTCCTACTGGTACTCCCCGGCCACCTGTGGACAGAAGGTTTTACATTATGAAAATTTTTCCACATTTTGTAATAACTTGTATATGGTGAAATCTAAGGGACAGCTTGATGAGTACAGTACATTCACATCCATCATATTTTACATAACTTTTACTTGTTAATGATAAATTAAAAACTTGAACTAAATGTTTATACTATTACTGAGTTTACCCTAGGAAGTTATTAATTTTATGTGAAATACTTGTAGATATAGAATACCATTCCTTTTTTTCTTTGAAGTAAAAAATTTGTAGTCTTGTAGTAAAGCTTATTTTGTGTAATACTTGTCGGTGTGTTTCAATGTGGTGTCCAGTTTCAGTAATTAGCAGAAATCCAATATATGTATTACAAAGGTTTCCATAGGTCACATATATGTAAATTGAATGCATTACAGTACATTCTGTAGCTCTTTCAGGGATTTTACAAAGTCAAGTAATCGAAGAAATATCCATTCCTGCTACACTGCAAACCATTAATAATGAATGATTTGTATTTCCCCATAAATACTGTACCTGTCAGTTTTTCAACACCTGCTTCTCCTGCAACATTTTTTAGAGCCAGCATTCCCTTGGATACGTTGCTGCGACTTTCGTCCATTTCAATAAGCGAGTGAGCTCCAATTCGACCATTTGCATAATTTGCCAGATAAATGGCATATCTTGCAAGAATAGAAATAGTGAAGTGTATAGTTTACATGACTTACATAAATTACTCTTTTATTCATAATAATATATTCTGCTTTATAAACAGTTGTTTCTTAGTAATTAACCAGTTATATCAAGATTAACAAACACCTTATAAACTACGTATACAAAGTCATAGGTCTGGGTCTTCCAACCACTCCTGCCCACAGGAACCAGTTGGAAATATTTCTTCACATCTTTCCCCTGGATTTAATATCACAGTACAACTGTATGCTACTTACCTCCCTGTTCCATTACGATCGACACAAGCAACTGATCGTCCAGCAAAAAAGCTTGCAATATTTCATTTACTTCATCTGATAAAATATCCACATACCGACCTGTCAGAGATGTTTAGGATCAAATTCACTTCTAACCCTTGAAAACTTTATTATTAAACAATTTTCCTAAACCAATCCTTATTTATATATAGTATAATATTTTACGTCAAGAGGAAAATTGGGCAACAAAAGGAGAGAGGAGACTTCCTAGCCATTTTAGAACCGATACACAAATTACCCCAAACTTAAATTGATAGGTCTTAGCAGGGTCTTTCTTTATTTTCTTGTATAAAATCCTGAAAATGGTTAGCAAGTCTCACTTTTCCTTTTGGGGACATTTTTCAAGCATAAACCAATTTGCATATTTTTGTAAGACTCCAACTGGGAAAATATTCCCCTTCACAAGATAAAATACTAAAAAGACACTAGGAATTTTGAAATAGATATGAGCACTGTAGTTCAATTTGGATACACATTGAGTATACATCATATGAAATGTTTCATCAAAAAGGATAGCTGTAAACCACTATTAAAGCAACTGATGGTGGATTATGGGCATAAGTATACAAGAAAAAAAAAATCAGTACAACCTCATGAAGATTTTTGCAGAAATCATTCTGATGGCTTAACTTTAAGAAAGTAATGATTTTCTTCCCCTAACTGCTGTATTCATAGCCAAAAAACCAACCCATGGCAAAAATGTTTCTGCTGGAAGCAGTTTCTCATGTACATACCATTCCTAAATTTAAACAGTTTATCTGAGTAGGTTGCCAGCCCAGAATAGGCATCATTGGTATTTAAGAAGTATATTTCTTCCCTGCCATCTCCATCTACATCACAAGCGCATACTCCAATGGCATGCCCTTTATCATCTCGTAAGGCATAAAACGGTGACCTTGGGTCATCAATAGCTATGTTCATTAGCTGACCCTCTTCTTTATTATATTTCAGTACCAAATTAGGACCATCATACCTAAAATAGTAAAAAGAATCTCATACTTCAGAAGACTCATGAACAAAATTATACAAAAACTGGAAGTTTGTAGTCAGTTTTTCATGTATACTCAGATCACAGAGGTCTTCTAAATAAAATTAACATGCATTTTACAACTAGTGTAGTATGCAATATGACTTCCTTCACAAGAAAACTATTTATCAAGACCAAGGGCTTTTTATCCACATACTAACCCTGCAACAATAATCTCAAGTTCACCATCATTATCCACATCTGTAACAGCAACACCGTAGTTCAATTGTCTGGGATTGCTCTGTGGGCTTGTCCTGTGTGAGAGAAGCCAATTAGATGACTGCATAAGCTTTTCCAATAAATATTAGTCTCTCTCTCTCTCTCTCTCTCTCTCTCTCTCTCTCTCTCTCTCTCTCTCTCTCTCTCTCTCTCTCTCTCTCTCGAACTGGTGACATTAAATTTATAAAAGTACTAATATATTTTATCAAAAAGCTTTAGAAAAAGAAAAACTTTAATTTTAGTGCTTTATATTGGCTGATTTTAATTTCCATGATAAAGTATTACAGCATATACCTGCAGAGACCAACTAATAGCCAGCTACACACTTCTGTCCAATTTGAACAATACGTATTGAGTTTATCTACTTTCCACAATACTTTGTTCGGGCAGTCGTGTATGCCTATATGCAATATACAGTAGTCCCCCCGTATTCGCGGGGGATGCGTACCAGACCCCCCCGCGAATAGTTAGAATCCGCGAATGTTTGGAACCCCTATAAAAGCGCTAAAAACAGCCTTTTGTTCATGAAACTTACCTGTCAGATATATATATAGCTGTATTCTCCGACGTCCGACAGAATTTCAAAACTCCCGGCACACGCAGTGGGCGGCCAGGTGGTTAGTACCCATTCCCGCCGCTGGGAGGCGGATATCAGGAATCATTCCCATTTTCTATTCAGATTTTTCTCTGTCGCCGGTCGGTAAACAACTGTTTACAGACCTCGCCTAGGATTTTGAAACTTTCTTTGTGCTAACTTGAGTATTCTGATTGACTTTTGGTTTTGATTTGGCTTGTTGGCTTGGCATACGTGATAGTGGATTTGATTTGGATTTGGCTTTGACTTTTCTTTGATTACGATGTCCTGGATCTAGCTCTGCTAGCTTCAGGGTGTGTAAGGTGCATGAATGTAAGGTGAGGTTGCCGAAAAAAGCTTCGGTAGACCCCTCATTCAGTGTGCTCGGAAATGTCGTAGTCATGTATGTATGTTGAATGATAGATGCATCGAGTGTGAGCAATTGACTGAAATTGAATGGAAGGCATATGATTCTTACGTGAGAAAGCTTGAGCGTGATAGAATCAGGAGGTCTTCCTCTAGGAGTGCTTCTGTGAGTAGAAGTCAAGGTAGAATTGTATCTCATTAAAATCCTCCTGTAGATGTAATTCAACCTGATCCTGTTGTATTGCCTCCGAACAATCAGGAAGTGTCTGCAGAAGGAAGCGTATTATTTACGATCATGGAGTCGATTCGCGCCTTGGAATCTAAAGTGATTGCTCTACAGTCAAATGTGAATTGTGATAAAAGTGTTAGTGCATCTAGTGTTGTGGAAGGGGGTCAGATCGGTCCCATAATGCTCTAGGCCTAGGCCCCTGCCGGACTCCCAGGCCTTAGGGAGAGGGCAAGCTGAAAGCCGAAGGAGGGTTACGGGATCTAATGACCGGTCTGACGTTCCCTTCAGCAGAAACTGAGGACGAATCTCAGGCTGCTGGTGTTCGTGCACGGGCACGAATACTTAAAGAGTGCTTCTCTTCTTCGAGACTTCCTCTCCCAGCCGAGGTTGGGACGCTCGAGACCTCTCAGGGGGAGAGCGGCAGGGGCGCAAGGTGTCGCACAAGCGGCCGTCGCCCTTGTCGCCTCTTAAGAGAGGTTTCAGAGAAGAGGACGCTTCACGTCCTTCTGATCATTACGTAGATTCATCACCTGAAGATTTTGAAGCTTTTCCGCCACAGAAAAGGAACAAGACTTCATCAGGGGAGGACTCTTTCGAGCGTCCAAGTCGCTCTAAGCATGTTCCTGAGTTGAAGGAAAGGGCATCCCCTCGCCCATCTTCCTCGCACAGGATGAGTCCTTCTCCTGATCGAGAACTTTCCCCTTCAAGGAAAATGCTTTGGGAAATGCAGAGACAGTTAGCCTCCTTTTTGAGAGAAAGAGGCAGAAACTAGTCATCGAAGGAAGGATAGGTGGCTGCCTGTTAAGAGGACTAGCAGTCCCCGGCTCCTCCTCCGCGTTTTCGGCCTTTGAGTCTCCTCCTAGTAGCCGAACGCATTAGAGAACGTGATTACGTTCCTCATGAAAGGGTGTCTAGGAGAGACGAATTTGACAGAGACGTGAGTTTGTCGCCCAGGCGGCCGCGTCTTTGTCAAAAAGGCCGAGAACGCTCAAGGATCAATATCGGAAGTTCAAGCTTTGCATGTTGATGATCACGACTCGGCGTCTTGAGCAACGAAGCGCTTACCAGAGGACGCTCGAGGAAGACGCTTTTCAAGACGCGCGGAACGCTCGCCAAGACGCTGCCAGCTGACTCGCTGTTCAGGCCGGACGCACGGCGTCCTACACATCATGACGCTCAGCAAGACGCTCGAGCTGACGCTGTTCAGGACGCACGGCGTCCTACACATCAGGACGCTCTGCAGGACGCTTCTCAGAACGCGCGGCGCCTTGCATATCGGGACGCTTTCCAGGACGATCAACAGTTGAGTCCGAAACGTCAGGATGTTTCTCATGTTAAAGTGTCGAAGTCATCGCGATCTTTGAAGGGCGCTGATGACCGAGAGAAGGATTCGTCTAGTGATCGCTGCCCTACTGATGATGATGAACCAAATGCGTCAGCGTCGTCAAACTATAAGACGTTGACGGACTTACTTAAGAAATTGTTCCCAGATAATTTTCAAGCGCCCGTTCCTTGCTCTCCACCTTCACAATTTGCCTCATCGAAGGCCAGGAAGGCCCCTGGCTTCGTTAAGATGGCCACTTCGCTCTCTGCAAAGAGAGCGTTTAAGAGAGTCCAGGATTGGATGGATTCAAGGAAGGTTAAAGGGAAGACTTCTTTTGCACTTCCTCCATCTAGACTGAAAGGGAGAGCTGGATCTGGTACGAAACAGGAGAAGAAGCAGGATTGAAAGCACCGTCTTTCTTCTCAAGGAGATTTCGCCAATTTGGTGGAACGCTCCAAGGAGGTCTTATTTGTCATCGGCTAAGGTTTTCCTGGACAATGACGGAGACTGATCATCACCTCAAGGGTTATTTAAGACGCTAGAGGTGTTTTTAACTTTTTAGATTGGTGCCATCGGGGCTTTGGATGTACAATCGAGGGAGTCAAGACTCGATTTCGCTGGAAGAGCTTTCGAGTGTATTAGCTTGTATGGATAGAGCAGTAAGGGAGGCTTCTGATGAGTTAGCATCTCATTTTGCTACAGGTCTGCTAAAGAAGAGACTGCTCTCTATTGTAGCTTTGCGGCGAAAGCAGTTTCTCCCGCTCAGAAAGCGGAGTTATTATTCGCCCCTTCTCTACGCACCTATTTCCGCAGTCCATGATTAAGGATCTGTCGGTAAACTTGCAAGAAAAAGCAACAAGGGACCTCTTGACTCATCTTCCAGACGACCTACTCCTCAGGCTTCTACTTCAACAGCTCCAGCACCCAAGAAGAAATTTAAGCCCTTTCGTGGAGCACCTTCCTCTAGAGGTTCTTCAGAGAGGAAGGGGTCCTTCAGAGGTAAGATCTCTTCTATCAAGAAAGGAAAAAATTGACGTTTCTGCCCTTCAGGCACCTGTAGGTGCGAGACTCACCTTATTTGCTCAGGCATGGAGGACGATAGGGGCGGACACCTGGACCCTAGATGTGATCGAGAGAGGATACAAGATCCCTTTCCTCTCTGCACCTCCTTTGAGCACGAAGCCGATAGACCTGTCGCCCGCATACCAGTCAGAGAAGCAACAGATCTTACTCGACCTTCTAGATCAAATGTTGGAAAAGAAGGCCGTAGAGGAAGTCCTGATGCTGGATTCCCAGGCTTCTACAACAGGTTATTCCTGGTTCCGAAGCAGTCTGGGGGATGGAGACCTGTCCTAGACGTCAGCAGACTGAACATTTTTGTAAAGAAAGAAAAATTCAGGATGGAAACTTCTCAGTCTGTGCTAGGGGCCTTGAGACCAGGGGATTGGATGGTGTCATTGGACCTTCAAGACGCTTATTTCCACGTCCCGATCCATCCCCAATCAAGGAAGTTCCTGAGGTTTGTCTTAAAAGGGTGGGCAGGTCTCCAGTTCAGGGCTCTGTGCTTCGGTCTGATACGGCGCCGATGGTTTTTACTTTCCTCATGCGGAATGTGGCGAAATGGCTTCACCTATCGAAGATAAGAGTCTCGCTCTACCTGGACGACTGGCTAATCAAGTCGCCTCGAAGTCAAGGTGCCTGGAGGACCTTCAGACGACATTACAGCTGACAAGAATGGCCCTGGGCCTTATAGTAAAATTACGAGAAGTCCCATCTGATCCCCACGCAGTCCATCGTGTATCTGGGGATTCAGATGGATTCAGCGGGCTTTTCAAGCTTTTCCATCAAAGGAACGTCAGCAGAGATGCTTAGAGAAAGTGTTAGCCTTCTTAGGGAAAGAACATGCTCGGCGAAAGAATGGATGAGTCTGCTGGGAACCATTTCTTCGCTGGAGAAGTTTGTTTCCCTGGGGAGGTTGCACCTCAGGCCACTCCATTTTTTTATGGCAGAAAACTGGAAAAGACAAGAATCTAGACTCGACTTTGATTATCTCAAAAGCGGTCAAGGATCATCTGAAGTGGTGGCAAGATCCGACCAAACTCTCGGAAGGGATGTCCCTCAAGCTTTGAGCCCCGACCTAGTGTTGTTCTCAGACGCCTCCATGGTGGGCTGGGGAGCAACACTAGGAAAGGAGGAAGTGTCAGGGCCTCTGGAGAGGGGAACAGAGGTCCTGGCACATAAACTTAAAGAATTGGAGGCTATTCGGTTGGCTCTTCAGTTCTTCGAAGAACGATTGGTGGGCCGAGTGTCCAGATCAACTCGGACAACACTACGGCTCTCGCTTACATAAAAAAGCAGGGGGGGACACACTCCGATCACTGTTCATGATAGGCGAGAGACATCCTTCTATGGGCGAAAGCTCGAAACATAGTGATCCTGACAAGGTTCATTTCAGGAATTCAAAATGTTCGAGCGGATCTTTTAAGCCGTCGACATCAGATGCTTCCCATAGAATGGACCCTACATCTAGAAAGTTTGTCAAGAGCTATGGAAGTTGTTGTGGGGACGGCCGCTAGTCGACCTCTTCGCAACCTCGAAAACGAAGAGGCTTCCGATTTATTGCTCTCCAGTTCTCGACCCGGAAGCAATAGCGGTAGATGCCATCCTATGGGACTGGACGGGGATGGATGTGTACGCCTTTCCCCGTTCAAACTCCTTAGGAGAGGTAACAAGGAATTTTGTTTTTTTGCGGCGTCGCCAGGAGCGAGAATGACTCTGATCGCCCCCTTTTGGCCCCTCAAGCGATGGTTCACAGGAGGTCATGTCTCTTCTGGTAGACTTCCCGAGAAGGCCCTGACCAGAGAGAGTCGATCTTCTCAAACAGCCCCACTTCGAGAGGTACCACGGAAACCTCTCCGCTCTGAGTTCTGACTGCGTTCAGACTATCAAGAAGTTGGCCAGAGCGAGAGGTTTTTCAAGATCAGTGGCAGAGGCTATTGCCAATGCGAGAAGAGCTTCCTCTCGAGCAGTTTTTATCAGTCGAAGTGGGCTGTCTTCAGGAGATGGTGTATGGAAGAAAAGGTATTTCCTCCTCCACGACCTCTGTGGAACCAATCGCTGAGTTTATTTCTCCTGCATTTGAGAAATGTGGACAAACTAGCAGTGCCCACAATAAAAGGATACAAGAGTTATGCTGTCAGCTGTCTTCCGCCACAGAGGATTAGACCTGACAAATGATAAAGATCTTCACGATCTTTTGAGATCGTTGAGACAACCAAAGTACTACAACCGAAGTTCCATCATGGAACCTTGATGTAGTTTCTAAGGTTTCTTGATGTCGGCTCCCTTTGAACCTCTGCATGCTGCCTCATTGAGAGGACACTACTAGAAAGCGATTTTCCTAACTGCTCTTGCCACGGCAAGAGGGTTAGTGAAATTCAGGCAATTAGTAAAGATGTGGGTTTCAGAGGACACAGTGTAGTGTGCTCCTTGGATCCTAATTTCTTAGCGAAGAATGAGAAACCCATCTAACCCCTCCGGCCAAAAACCTTTGAAATTAAGGGGTTAACAGAGGTTCATCGGACAAGAGCCAGAGAGAGTCCTGCCCTGTCAGGGCCTCTCAAATTTTACATGCAAAAGACCAAAGATTGTCGGGTCCTTCTGAGAACTTATGGTGTTCGTTAAGAGACCCGAATTTCCTATGTCGAAGAATGCACTGGCATTCTTTTTACGGAGCACCATCAGGAGGCCCATGCGTTCCTGCTCGGATGGTGATATGAAGCTTTTTGAAATAAAAGCCCATGAAGTGAGAGCTGTTGCGACTTCAATGGCATTTCGAAAGAATATGGCACTTAATGATATCATTAGCGCTACTTTTTGGCGAAGCAACTCTGTGTTTGCTTCACATTACCTGCGGGATGTGAAGACGGCATATGAGAAACTGCGAGTCGCTAGGACCATACATATCCGCAGAAATGGTGTTGGGGCAGGGAGCAGCACAAATACTATCCTATAGAAAATGGGTAGGTGTGCTTTTTAATTTTGGTGTTGGTTTTTATGGTTGAAGGGTTGGTTGCTTGAGGCGCTTTCCCTTTCTTTAGCCTAGAAGTTTATGGACTAACTTCGATAGGTTAGGTCAGGTGGTGGTTTTTAGCTTCGTTGCCCTCACAGTATGGTCAATATGGTCTAGTTAGTCACATTGTGGGTCACGGCCCCCGTTGACAGAATCATCTAGAGCGCACCAACTACACAGGTCACTACCTTGTGGCAACTCTAGTAAAGCAAAAGCAGACTTCAGTGACAGTAATCAAGAAGTCAGCTATGCTAACAGGTAAGGAATCAAGATGTCAATCATCTGCACTTAGGAGGTTTCCTAAATCCTTCTATTCTGTCCCTTCCCACCATCCAATGTTGGGATTCAGCTATATATATATCTGACAGGTAAAGTTTCATGAACAAAATGTTATTGTTATGATACAATAAAGTTTGTTCATACTTACCTGGCAGATATATATAATTAAAGTACCACACCCACCTCCCCTCAGGGGACAGTGGTATGAAAAATCTGAATAGAAAATGGGAATGATTCTGATATCCGCCTCCCAGCGGCGGGAATGGGTACTAACCCACCTGGCCGCCCACTGCGTGTGCCGTGAGTTTTGAAATTAAATGTCGGACGTCGGAGAATACAGCTATATATATATCTGCCAGGTAAGTATGAACAAACTTTATTGTATCATAACAATAACATATTTTGTTAGTTAAAACTTAAGAAAAACCACTAAAAATTTTCATACTTGGTTTTTTTAATAGTTTTATCACAAAAAGTGCATTTTATGATGAAATTAATAACAAAAACCAGGAATTTGTGGATATTTCTCATAGAAAAATACCGCGAATGCGCGAATTTTCCGCGAATAATGCAGGGAAACATTCCCGAGAGAAATCCGCGAATGTGTGAGTCCGCGAACCCGGAGAACGCGAATACGGGGGGTCCACTGTACTAGCTTTAGATGAATGATTACAATAGACTTAACAATATAAGGATGTAAATAGGATCAGTTGTAGTTCGAAAGAATAGGACCCAAAAATCTCACAGAGTCAGCAGTGGATGAGAATGTCCCTTCACCAAGCAGATCGAAAAGGTGTATCTGATTGCTTGGTTGACCATGGAGTCATATACCATGAGCCTAAGAATAAAGGTAAACAACTGCATACATAAAATGTTGGCATTTATTGAGTATGATGAACGCCATCGTCTTCCCAGTGAAATCTATGGCAAAACCAGATTTGCCAGATTCAATGATGTGTTCAGGCAAAAGATTAAATGAACCCTTGAGACTCCATTGACCAATAGTCAGTCTGGTAGAACCAGAATGGTGCTGAGTAAGGGCAACTGGTCATGAGTGACAGGGTAGGAAAAAACATGACTGGATGGTCATACACATGCCCTTGGCAATCCCAAGCCAGTTCCAAGGAACAAGGATGGTCTGAGGCCATTGGAAATAAAGATTCTTTATGATATTTTGGAGAAGCACAGCATAATGGAGAAGGATTCTACGGCCAGAGATCAAGTTCCAAAACCACAAAGCAGCAGTATCAGAGATGTGTCATCTCAAAGGCAGTTGAAGAAAATGAGAGATTATGCAAGAGAGTAAATGACTTAGTAATTTCCTAACTCACCAACCTGCCTTTACCTACAACTAAGGTATAGTTCCCCAACTCCCCCCTCTGCCTTTAATGGAAACTACCATGCTGATGAACTTGAACAACTGAACTAACTTGTGCTACGATTACTCATGTAAAAGATAAGGTTTATAGTTTTTAAAACAAATTTATTTGATTAGTTTCTAAAAACTGACATATGTATTGGTAATCAAATATTACATACGTACTGGTAATCATCAACATCTCTATACCTGAACACTTCCTGTGTTATGTCTTGGAACATGTTGCAGTTTTTCACTTCACTACCTCCTCTTTATTACTGTCTTTGCATCTGAAAAAAAGAAATATTATTATCCTTTAATCATTTTTAACTGATATATTTTCAGTTTCTGAAGAGAATGAAAAGATTAAAGTGAATTTTGAAAGCTAAATTAAGAAATAATCATGCTTAGTGAAATAAAACCATATGTGTACCTTGCCATCCACCAAAAAACTGCAAATTTGGATTTAAGTATTGGAGTCTTTTATATGGATATATCATTGGTAAAAGTAGGCTTAGTCATTGATGCTTGGTAACACAGTAATTAACTAGTGGCACATGAGTGAAGGGGAGGCAGGGGGTATAGGGGAACCACTCACTTAGCAAACTGTGTCCACTTTTTCCTTCAGCAACAGGGAGAAGTGCAGGATTGGTTAAAAGTGGGTTTTTGATAAAAAAAAATTATATTGACATTTCAAAAATTGCTTCAAAAATTGCATATACATCTATATTATCTTTAATTTCCAATTAGTTCCTATATAAATATATGGTACATAGTTTGATCTTTTATACAAAGGTTCACTTCTTTGGGGAGAAGCATTGTCTAGATTCTGACTGATGTTGATCTCCCATCCAGAAATGTTTGCAGTCCATTCACATATGTAAGCAGGGGAAGAATTACTCCTGGAACCATTTGTACATCCTGGCATATGGGATGTGGAAGATGGTGACCCTGTGCCAAAGTATGACTTGTAAGTATGTAATCATACTTTAGAAAGTATTTAGAACTTTTGGTTTTCCTGTGGAATGGGAAGACCAGCTTGGAAGGTAGCATGTTAGCACAAAATCCTAGATAAGTCTGCTCTACCACCCACCCATGCCTCTTGTTACATGAGTGATGATAAAAGTCACATCTAATATAATAACTACAACAAAAGCCAAAGATTGAAAGCTCTGTTGTGTAATTAACCTGCATCTGGCTTGACCAATACTAGTGAGAATATAGCTGTTGGCTGATGGGTGGAATAAGATGGACTAAGGGAAGAGTGCCAGTAATTTTCCTTCCATCTGATCTTTCACCACCACGACCATGAATCTTAGGTGACATGTTGCTGTGTCCAAAAACTTACCTATATGCAATGTTCCTCAGATAGCAAGGGGTGTTGGTGCTACCAAACACCTGCCTTCAGTACCTGTGACACCATGGAAAAAGTTCCTCCTGAGTGCTAGGAAGGGACCTGTACCCTTGACTTAGTAAATGCTCACTTGGGATATGGAGCTTTAACCTCTCACCAGACAACTTATATGCCTGCTTGATAGCCTTCCAAAGCAAGAATGACGCAGTGTACTGGATGCATTTTTTTCTTGTGCGTGGCCTAAATTGTTGTCCTGCACACTTAGTCCCATAAAACTCATACTGTACCCAATGCCATCTCATAGTAATCATCATCTAGCAAGTCTTAGGAGATGAAATAAAAAAGAATCACATATCCCATCAGTTTCTCCAACAAACTCAAGAAAAATCAAGAACAAAAGGTATCTTCATTCCTCAAGTTCCACACTACATAGGAAAAACCATGCAATTCACCTAATCTCTTTATGACACTAAAGCAGCATGAAAACAGTCTTGAGAGTAATACATACCTTGGTCTGTAGTTTCCCTCAGAGGCTCAAACAGTGCCTGAGTGAGACTCCAGAAGATGGGAATGACAACCATCTCAGAGGCCTAGTTCATGGGGTGGGCAATACTGTTCAAAGCTCATCATCACTAGTGGTAGACTTGAAGCTGCTATCTGTTGAACAGTGGCTCCAACAAAGATACCCCTGACAATACAAACTACAGAAGATGGCTGATTTTGCCTAGTAGACTTGTGTTGTAGATCTGTACTATATAACAACACTTTACTCTCCTGCAAAACATTGTGAGAAAAGCCTCCATTTCTTGCAAGAGACACTGAAGCAATACGAACAACCATGGTACTTCACTCACCACCTCAGTGAGAAAGCCCAGCAGTTCAAGATAACATTAGGCTTTTAGCCAACAAGGAGCTGCCAGGATCATCTTGAGACTCAGAGTGATTAACACTCGGCTGATCACTTGCTGGATCAGACAGATTGGCAGAAAAGCACACACATAGATGGCATTCAAAAGGTGTTGGAAGGCATCTTCAATGCAGCCTAAGGGTCCAGCACTTGAGAACAGAGTATTGGAGCTTCCTGTTTAGCCATATTGTGAACAGGTTGAACATGGGGGTACCAAAACATCAAAGAGCTTCTCTGCTATGTACAGGTGCAAGGACCACTGTCCCAATGGCATGCCAAATATTGAGCTGATCTGCCAAGATAGATGAACCACCCAAGATGCATTTGGCTGATAGCTCAATTGTAGAAAGGGAGAAGGTACAATATATCAGCTAGGGTAGACCGATGAGAAGTAGATTTAGTGGTGGGAGTCAGAGCACCAGCAGCAAGAGGGTAAAAAACACTCTTTATAGTGAAAGAAATGTTACCACTTGAAAAAAAAGGAAGGCACCCACTAGCTCATCTTCTGTCAAGAGCTGAATTCAGCCACTAAGTTAACACCCAACCTTACGCTCAGCACAAGATTAATCCTTAGAACATTTTTACCCTCTGGAAAGAACATCAAATTTATGCAAGTCAGTGTCTTGATGGACATGAATCTAATATAAACATTTCTTATCCCCAGGGTACTTTCTTATGTTCAGATTTCTCAGACAAAATATCATACACTGATTCAGATGCAAGCATTTTCTAAAACATCAAAAAGCACACAGATAAGTCAAAAATATCCAAAAAAGTTAGGAAAATCTACAGAAACAGCAGTCCTGAGCTTCTTAGCAACAACATGCACTCAGCAGAAAGCAAAGGATAAGTGGAGCTTTGTTAACAAAATTGACTGCATCAGCTTGCACAAACAGTTTCTTTAGTATATGACAAGGTTTTGTATGCATAATTGGAAGGAATGTTATTTTCATGATAAAATAAATTTTTGAACATACTCACCTGTAGTTATATATATAAGCTTACGTCCCTGACGTCACGGCAGAATTTCAAACTCGCGGCAATCGCCGATTGGGTAGTCAGGTGCACCACCTGTGCGCCCTCTACCAGGTACGTAGCACCATACCAACTATTCATCAGATCTTCCATGCCCATAGTTTCTAGAGGGGAGGAGGGTGGGAATTTAATTATATATAACTACCAGGTGAGTATGTTCAAAAATTTATTTTATCATGAAAATAACATTTTCAAACATCTAACTCACCTGGTAGTTATATATATAGCTGATTAAAACAACCCTTTGGTGGAGGGTCAGAAACAGCTATCATCGTTGGAATTGACATGAAGTGTTTAATAAAAACAAAACTTACGGGTTTCGTACCTGTTAAGGAAGCTGACTTTAATGATATCCTGTCTCATTGTGTCTGGCTTTCCTTATGAGGTCCAGCGATCCACCCAGGGGGCTGAAGACCTCTTGGAGACTGTCAACCGTTCAAACCTCTATGTGAACTAGACTCCCTACAATACTCTTGTTCCGGGCACTACTAAGGAACAAGTTGATCACCTGGACTAAAGATCAATGATTGTGGAAGACTGCATCCAGTTCTCCACAAACAACCATAACTTTTCAATAGTTCCAAGAGAAGAAAAAGAGTATTGGATTATGGGTTTAAGGGGTAGACCCGTTTCCCACTACTGAAAGAGCTGCTACAAACGGACCTAGTGTGTAGCAGTCTTCATACAAAGTTTTGCACTTGCGTAAGATAGTGCGACGCAAAAACTGACTTTGCTCCTCCAGAATGTTGCGTCCAGGATATTCTGAAAGAGATCTATTTTGTTTAAATGCTACCGAGGTTGCTACAGCTCTAACCTCGTGAGTCTTACTTTAAGTAGCTTCATATCTGCTTCAGTACATGCTGAATGCGCTTCCCTAATTAATTGCCTTATAAAAAAAGGATAGCGCATTCTTCGAACATTTGCAGAGAGGTTTCTTGACCGAACACCAAAGCCCTTCTGAAGTGCCACGTATTTGTCTCGTTCTCTCCAAGTAATGCCTCAGAGACCTTACCGGAACAAAGAACTCTCTCTACTTTCCTCACCCGTGAGATCCGAGAGGCTCGGAATTTCGAATGACTTGGGCCAGGGTTGAGGAGGGGCGTTCGTTTTTGGCTAGGAATCCCAACTGTAGCGAGCAGATGGCTTTGCCCTGTCTGAAAACCTACAGTTTTGCTGAAGGCATGGATTTCGCTGACCCTCTTTGCTGTTGCTAGGCTAATCAGGAAGAGAGTTTTCATGGTGAGGTCCTTAAGGGATGTTTCCTGTAAGGGTTCGAACCTGTCACTCATGAGAAACTTGAGGGACTACATCCAAATTCCAAGATGTTGAGGATTGTATTCTTTCCTTAGTTGTCTCGAAGGATCTAAGAAGATCTTGTAGATCCTTATTATCAGATAGATTAAGGTTTCTATGCCTGAAGACAGCTGCTAGCATGCTCCTATAACCTTGATAGTAGAAGCAGAAAAGTTACGTCTCTTCTTGAGGTATGCAGAAAATCTGCTATCTGAGTCACAGAGGTACTGGAAGAGGAAATAGAGTTGTCCCTGCACCATCCTCTAAAAGTCTCCCACTTCGATTGGTATACCTTAATGGTTGAAGACCTCCTTGCTCTTGCAATTGCACTCGCTGCCTCCCTCGAAAATCCTCTAGCTCTTGTGAGTTTTTCGATAGTCTGAAGGCAGTTAGCTGAAGAGCTTGGAGGTTTTGGTGATACCTTTCCAAGTGGGGCTGTTTGAGTAGATCTACTCTTAACGGAAGGCTTCTTGGGGTGTCCACCATCCATTCCAGTACCTCTGTGAACCATTCTCTTGTCGGCCAGAAGGGTGCCACTAGAGTCATCCTGGTTCCTTCGTGAGCCACAAACTTTTGTAACACTCTGTGTACCACTTTGAATGGGGGAAAGGCGTACACGTCTAGATGTGTCCAATTCAGAAGGAACGCATCTATGTGGATTGCTTCGGGGTCTGGGACTGGAGAACAGTAAGTCTCCATCCGTCTTGTCTGCGCTGTTGCAAAGAGATCTATGCAAGGGCGCCCCCAGATTCGCCATAGACTCTTGCAAACTTCCTGATGGAGAGTCCATTCTGTTGTCAAGACTTGATGTTTTCTGCTCAGGATGTCTGCGTCTCACATTCTTTTCTCCCTGAATGAAGCGTGTTACCAGAATCACGTTTTTTTCCTTTTGTCCAGAGGAGCAGTTCTCTTGCTGCTCTGTACAGAGAGACTGAGTGAGTCCCGCCTTGTTTGCTGATGTAGGCCAACGCCGTTGTGTTGTCGGAGTTGACCTGTACCACTTTGTTCCGGACATACGCTCTAATTCCTTGAGGAGCTAGGAAAACTGCAGTCAATTCTTTCAGATTGATGTGGAAACTTTACTTGCTCCTTGTTCCAGAAGCCCGAGACTTCTAACTTCCCCAGTGTTTGCTCCCCAGCCCGAGTCCGAGGCGTTCGGAAAACAACACTAGGTCTGGGTTCCTCTGCTCTAGGGAGAGGCCTTCCTGGAGCTTGACGGGATCGTTCCACCACTGTAGATAGTGCATGTCGTTCGAAACAGGAATACACATTGACTCTAGTGTCTTCTTCTTGTCCCAATGCTGATTTAGATGAAACTGCAGAGGGCGTAGGTTCAGTCTTCCCAAGGAGACAAATGTTCTAGCGAGGAAAAGGTCCCCAGCAGACTCATCCACTCCCTCGCAGAGCACTTCTGTTTCTTTAGGAAGTTTCTTATTTTCTCTAAAGCTTGTTCCGTTCTCAATGTGACGGAAAAGCCCGAAAAACCTGACTCTGAATCCTCATCCCCAAGTACAAGATTTCCTGGATGGGATCAGTTGGGATTTCTGGTGGTTTATCAGAAGGCCTAGGTCTTCTGATAATCGAATTGTTTTCTGAAGATTCTCCAGACAGTTGCGTAGGAATGGGCTCTGAGGAGACAATCGTCCAGATACAATGAGGCTCTGATGCGTTTTCTTGTGTAGCATTGCTGCTACGTTGCTCATAAGTTTTGTGAAAAATTTGAGGTGCGGTATTTAGACCGAAACAAAGAGCTCGGAATTGAAATGTTTCTGTCTTGTAAACAAAATCTTAGGTACTTCTGGAGTTTGGGTGGATCGGGACGTGAAAATAAGCATCCTGGAGATCCAACGAAACATCCAGTCGTCTCGTCTGACTGCAGCAAGAAACTGATTTCGTTGTCTCCATAGTGAATTTTGTTTTCTTCACGAAAAAATTCAGGGAACTCACGTCCAAAAATCGGTCTCCATCCGCCCGAGTTCTTGGGGACCAGGACTAAACGATTGTAAAACCCCGGAGATTCCAGGTTCTGAACTCTTTCTATTGCTTCCTTCTGATTACATAGAAACCTCTTGTTGTATCGCTAGAGTCTTGGACTCCTCTCTGTACTTGGCTGACAGATCGATCGGTCTTTCTGCTAAGGGGTGGGGGGTTTTTTCCAGAAAGGGATCTTGTATCCTTCTTTGAGAAGCTGAATAGACCAAGGATCTGCTCCCTTTTTCTCCCATGTTTGCCAGAAATTTTTGAGTCTGGCTCCTACCACTGTCTGAAGAAGAACTTTGTCAGACTTTATTACTTCCTCCTCTGAAGCCTCTTTTCTTGGAGTTTTTTGTAATAGGTCTTGCATTCCTCTCCTGAGGATCTACCTCGAAAGGCCGAGAACTACGTGGTGAGGAGTGGTTTCTTTAAGTTTCTGTCCTGCAAAACTTGACGGAACAACTCTCCTTGCTGCTTTAGTCATCAGATCTTGTGTCGTTTTTGAGTCAGAGCTGAGGATACTTCTTTTACCAAACTATGTGGAAAAAAGATGAGTCGAAGGGGAGACGAAAAGCAGTTCCGCTCTCTGAGTGAGCGTTACTCCACTCGAAAGAAAAGAACAAAATTGGGCCCTTTTCTTCAAGATTCCAGCTGAGAAAAGGGCTGCTAGCTCGTTCGACCCTCTCGAAGCGCTTTGTCAATGCATGACATAAGGTGAACGAGTTCTTCCGTTTTGGTAGACTTCAAGTTTTCATTTTTCTTCCCAACGAACCCAGAGTCCAGTCTAGGAAGTTAAAGACTTCGAAGGCTCTAAAAATCCCTTTGAGGAGGTGGTCCATTTCAGAGGAAGACCAAAACACTTTCGTCTTCCCCATGGCCGTCCGACGAGAAGAGTCCACAAGACTAGAGAAGTTCCCCATGGGAAGAAGCTGGAACTCCCAAACCTAGGACTTCCATGTCGTACCAGATGCTGGATCTGGAAGCTAATCTGGCCGGAAGAAATGAGAAAGCTGTTTTTCCCTGGTCTTTCTTAGAGTCCATCCATTCCTTCATTAAGTTTCAAGGCTCTTTTCGAAGAGCGCGATAATACCATCTTCGTAAAGTCGGATTCTTTAGAAGCCTTCCTAAAGTGAACTCTGAAGGTGGAGAACGAGGGGCAGCTGGCACTTTAAAACTTTCTGGAAAAAGTTCCGCAAAAACTTTCATAAGCCTTTTAAGATCTGCTGAAGGTTTGTAGATCTGTTTGATATTCTTCCTCGGAAACGACTTGCATCTGATCAAAAGGAGAATGGGGGATGTCTTCATTCCTTTCTTCTGATTGAGACACAACTGATGTAGCGATGTCATGTTGCGTTTGTGCATCCTGCTGTCCAGTTTCTTGATGCCTGGAGTCCTTGTCGTCCAGTACCTTGATGCCTGGTGTCCTGGCGTCCTGTCTCATGACGATTTTCGTCCTGGCGTCTTGCTTCAAGACGTTTTTCGTCCTGGCGTCTTGCTTCAAGACGTTTTTTCGTCCTTGCGTCTTGCTTCAAGACGTTTTTTCGTCTGGCGTCTTGCTTCAAGACGTTTTTCGTCCTGGTGTCTTCCTTCCAAGACTTCTTTCGTCCTGGCGTCTTGCTTCAAGACGCTTATCGTCCTGCTGTCTTGCTTCAAGATGTTTTCATCCTGGCGTCTGTTTCAAGACGTTTTCGTCCTGTCGTCGTGCTTTTAAAACGTTTTTCGTCCTGGCGTTTAACAGTAAGAGTAGCAGGTTGATATGACTGCATAGAGGAGAGTTTCTGCTTAAAATCTTTGCAGTACGGAAAACTGTGGAGCTTCTTGCTGCTGGGAACAGACTAGAGAAGTTTGCAAAGTCAATCTCTCTCTCTTCATTCTGTTCGTCTTGAGATGAAAGGCCTGAAGAAGCCAATCCGAAGGAGGAGCAGGAGCATGCACTGAAGGCATCCAATCGTCCGATGCTTCCTTTACTCCTACCAAAGACGACGGCCGCCTGTGCGGTATCTTACGTCTTATATTGGTAGGAGAGCAAACATCGGAGACGAAAGGGAAGCGAACAGGAGTTGTAGCACGCACCGAAAGTCCTCCCTTCGTCCGATCCTTCCTTACTTCCTGCCAAAGACGAACGGGCCGCTTGTGCGACATCATGCGTCTTGATTTGGCAGGAGAGCAAGCATCGGAATTCTCAAAAGAGAAACGATCCGGAGTTGCAGTTTGCACCGAAGGTTTCCCCCTTTCCAATATTTCCTTGCCTCCTACCAAAGACGATGGTCGCCTGTGCGACGTCTTACGTCTTAATTTGGTAGGAGAGCAAATATCGGAACCTGAAGGGAAGCGCTCGGGGCTGCTCCAATGACTACATCCTGGACGCTCTTGACGTATATCGTCCTGGCGTCCAGTATCAAGACGCTCGGCGTCCTGGGATTTCCTTTTAATGGGTCTGGATTTAGAAGCTGACGCCAGCCCCGTCTGGGTACTGCGTCGTCAGAAGACGAAGAAAACACTTTAACCTCGCCTTTCCTATAGCGAGGGTGAGCGTCCTGGGGATCGTCTACAGGTACGCTCAGAGGGGGAAGACCCGCTCGGGAGCTTAAACCTCTCGCCTCCCTTCGTCGGTCGACTTTCCTTCTCACATGGGGTTGGTGAGCTTGGAAGAGGTCTAGGACTAGGAGCACGACAAGTCCGAGGCGCGACCCTCCACTGCACTTGCACTAATTTCACTATTCACTTTAATATCTCTCAATATTAGACCATAATTTATCCCTGTCTTGTGCCAGGGATTCTAACCCGTTGACCAAGGGCTTGAATGGCCGTCATCATGTCCTGTAATGATGGACTTTTACCTGTTTCTGAAACTGGATTTGGTAATGATACAACAGGAGGAGGATCAATAGGATTATCGAGGGATAGAGAACTATCTATTCCTTGACTGTCTATGGAGGAGCGAGACAAGGTCTTCTTCGCTCTCCTTATCCTATCCTTCTCTAATTTACGCACATAGCGGTAATATTCAATCCATTCAGTCTCAGGCAAGCCCACACATTCATCACATCTATCACCATCTCACAAACTTTTCCTCTGCATTTACTACAAATAGAATGAGGATCTAAAGAGGATTTAGCAAGTCTAGTCTTGCAACCTTTCACACACATTCTCAAACTTGAAGCAGAATCAGACATGATGAGAAATCAAAAAGAGAGATCAAAAACAAGCAAAGGTCAAACCACAATATCGAAACGAAATCAAAATCCAATCAAGCGAAAGCCAAAGCCAAAGTGTACTTCACAAATAATACTGCAAAAGACACGGGCTAAACAACGAGCGAAGTTCCAACGATGTCACCGTAGCGGCGGCAGGGAAGATCTGAGGAATAGTTGGTATGGTGCTACGTACCTGGTAGAGGGCGCACAGGTGGTGCACCTGACTACCCAATCGGCGATTGCCGCGAGTTTTGAAATTCTGCCGTGACGTCAGGGACGTAAGCTATATATATAACTACCAGGTGAGTTAGATGTTTGAAAAATGGTTTTTCTGTTAATTTTTATATGTGATTCTGACAAACTTTATATTCATTTCCTTTATAAAGAATAGAATAAAATATAGAATTAAGGCCACCATCCTAAATCTATTAAAGAGAATGAAACGCAGTGAAAAACCATACCCTTAAGGTCAGATCAATTTGTGGGTGTCCCAGGGTAATGAAGCCCTCCTCACCAGTCAGTTAGGACCAGGCATCTAATGTTAGGTCAGGTTTTTGTCTATGCCTGTTTTCCATTGCATTTTGTTCATACTCCCGCCCAAATATCCTAGTTTTCCGCTTCGGTTTCCGATTATCATTACATATTGGGTGGCTGTAGTGGGTTAACAAAACTTTTCTGTCTTATCAGAATCACATAAAAAAACTATCAAAAAATAGACCACGTTTCGCCAGTATTAGAATGAACACTTTAATATTAAATATATATAGAAAGATAAGCATTGGAAAAATATACTCATGTGTTTTCCAAGATATATGAATATCATAATCAATACACTCTAGTTACTAGTAATGTGAAAGATGGCTGTTCAAGGATTACTAGGTTAACTGGGATCCTACCTAGGATAACATACAGCAACATAGTAACTAATAACACTTGGTTTCAGACTAGGCTGTTAGGCTACCCTAAGAGTTTCATGCCATGGGTTTTTGTAAGTTATTAGGTATTTACACTTGGTTTAAAACACATAATTAGTGTATTAGCTAAAACAGTGCTACCTACTACTAATTGGGTTTCATTCTAGAATTGGCGATCTAATAATGCAGAAATCTTCAAAAATGTGCAGTTACAAAGGTGTGAATTTGTTAGTGTCTTAAAATCATTGTAAAGCTACGGTCAGCAATTGCTGCTCCTTAAGTCAACAACCACTCCCCTCTGGTTCAGTTACTAGGGTAAAAACCACATGGTACAGGGGTGGACCATGTACGATCAATGTGTACAACACCAAAAAAAGTACATTATAACGCGTCCTGACATCGGAGATGGGCATCAGACGCGACTTGTTGTTGGTGAGAAACGGAGCTAACGACCTCTACTCCGGTGTCAGGACGTGTTATAATGTACTTTTCTTGGGGTTGTACACATTGATCGTACATGGTCCACCCCTGTACCATGCGGTTTTTTACCCTAAGTACCTATCAGTTTATGTGCAAAACGGGCACCTTGTTTAGTACCAGGCCCGTGCGAGTTGATGTAAAAACTTGAATAAAAGATGGTAAACATCCTAAGCTCAAACAAAAGGCACAAGCAAAAGTCGGTAAATACTGCCTAAGGTAAATACCTAGCCTATAGCCTAGGTACCTACCTATGGTCGTCTTCTGGCAGAAACCAGGCCGCGGACCGCGGTAGTAGTCTCTAGTTTTACTATTAGTCTTGAAATTGTTCTTATGTCAACGTTCCTAAAGCTAAAGAGACATACTACTATAGCCTAGTACCTAACCTATCCGACGTCACGAAACGACTTTAGGAAATTTTAATGATTTTCTACGACATTTTCTCGAAGTTTTGATGAGTGACTGATGAATTTGACATCCTTAAGTTTAGGGCCGGGTTAAATCAAGTAGGAATCGGTATCCAAGGCTAGGATTGCTAATTGGTTATGCAAGTTAAAGTAGGTACCTATTCCATAGGTAGCTACGGTAGCCCATCTTCCTTTTTACAAAAGGTAAGGCCATTCCCCCACTAGCCTATCATTGGATAGCCTATGAAGTTGCTAGGCATGACGGATATGATGGATTTACCAAACATCTGAGTCATTACACGTCAAAAACTACCTTAGACCCGATATTTCACCTTACCTAGAACGAACAGTTTAAATTTAAATATTTACCATGTTTGTTACTTAAGACCTTGTTTACATTGGAGTAGTACAAGCGAGTTCAGTTGGCAGGTATTGCCTTTGTAACGGCACCCGAGTAATAAGTGTAGCCGTAGTATGAGGACTTGCTATTGTAAATCTTCCCGTCTCTTCTCAGATTTCTGTTGTTATATTTTTAAAAGATCTATTTTGCCTGTGGATTCATATACTTTAGACAGATTTTCGTATTTTCACTTTAATTTTGACACCGATCTACAAACACCAAAATATAGGGAATTATTTAGTTTCCATCATTGTGCACGATAGCAAATGTCTCAGAAGATGGTATCATACAATCATAAAAGGTAAAACCTATTGCTGAGATAGTAGGAAAAATATATAGGTGATGTTTATACCCAAAGTGTAGAAACCAAAAACTTAAAGACTAATTCATAGGATGATAATAAAGCAATGTATATATCGCCAAGGCAACCTAATCGCCAGAGACACAATTCCCATTTTGAATTGTGACTTTAGAATATTCAGTAATTAGAGAGAAATGGCACTGCCAAAATACGCGAATACTTAGCAAATAGTTAGACTGGTAAATTTCTGCTAAAAGAATCTGGCTAAGGAGCTACATGAAAGATGGGTAAAAAAATTTAATTAAATGCTGACACCTACATTTGAACTTTCATCTTTTATGAAAAGCAAATAAACTGGTGTGAAGCAGGAGCCATTTGCTCCAAATTCCTGGAACCGTGAAGTGTCTCTAGTTGACTTAATCAGTAACCCTCTTAAAAATTATTCCACTTAAACTGTATTATACTCTGGTATGAAGGACCTCCTGAAATATACAGATAATAGCAAAGGCGTAAGTGGAGTAGTGATACATGATAATGATTAGACTTAGAATAGGTGTTGGAGACGATACACTGGAATAGTTTAAGATGTATCCCAGTATTAGGCATCTTATTAGAACTTTTCAGGTCTTTTTGCTAAGCTATTAGTACCTCAGGGCATTGCCCAATGATTGGCACTTTTTAGCATAAACAGTACACCATCGAATGATCATGGATTATGAACAAGTAAAGTGTAATTTCGGTTCATATGATATGTAGTTTTACTTAGGTATGGATAATTCTAACGCTATTGTAACCTAAATATGGAAATAAAAAATATCAAGTGTTGGAAGAACAGGGAAGATAAACAATTTGCGATTAATAATTTCATTAACAGTGTTAAGATAATCATAAAGGAGCTCGAGATAACATTAAAATACTAAATAAAAAAGTAGAAACAAAAGATACCGAGGTGTAGATTGTATTGTAAACTAAATCAGAAATATGAGGAGTCTTGACTTCTGTAATATGTAATATATATATATATATATATATATATATATATATATATATATATATATATATATATATATCATATATATATTATATATTACAGAAGTCAGGACTCCTCATATTTCTGATTTAGTTTACAATACAATCTACACCTCGGTATCTTTTGTTTCGACTTTTTTATATAGTATTTTAATGTTATTCCGAGCCTCTTTCTTCCTTATATATATATATATATATATATATATATATATATATATATATATACATATATACCATATATATATATATATATATCTATATATAGATATATATATTATAATATATATATATATATTATATATATATATATAATATATATATATATATATAATATAATATATGATATATATAGGAAGAAATTATGAAAATATACTGTCAAAAACATAAATACAGTATGGTCACCAATTAATGGAGCCAAAATGCAGCAGAAAAACTGGTAAACGGACCTTTGAATACACAACACCCTGCCTGTCCATTTCTTTTAGTGTAACTAAAAAAGATGCGAAGACTTAGAGACATTTAAGAACAAATAAGAAACTGACTTAATAAAAAAGTTACGACACAAAAGTTTCTGATGACATCATGCGGTGATTTTTCTGGTATACTAAATGCAAAAGGTTATAATACAAACATTGCTTGGGTATATATTTCATGTAAAAACTGTATCAGAGTAGTGCAATGAAAAATTCTCTTCAAATACGTGAATGCCCTTTCTTAATTCGTGGTGCTGTACTTTGATGGTCAACTGTTTATCTGTAATTGTATTAAAGAAAATAGTACTCAAGGCAGCATATGGGGGTTCAATCTGTCCTGGTGCTTGATTTCTGTATGATAGATTTTCCTTTATGAATGGAAAAGAACATTTTTGACAAAGGGAGCCTGTGAATATATATCAAAGCTTCCTGTTTCAACAATGTTCATTTACATCACGTAGCAGCAATGCCAAAATCGAGTTAACGGGCGATGTTTTGCTGTTCAGTGAGCTTTGTAGAGAATAAATTGAAAACAGTAAGAAAACTATACTGACTGAATAGATAAAAAAAGGTATTATAACAGCTATAACTGACAGTACATTAAACTACATAGTAATGCAAGCTTGCAATGTAAAAACACGTACGAGGATATTAAACAAAAGGGAAGGCAAAAACGAAATGACGAAGTAAGAAGAATTTACAAACTAATCTAACAATTTCTGTTTAGTTTATAATATCGTAGTTATTAATTTTGTGTATTTTTATTTACATTTAATTTCCGTTTTTAAGTTCCCCTTTTTATACCATAATCGTACGCAAGTATATTTTTACCTTAGCGTCTTATTACTTGTGCCATTCTATTAAAATTGAAAACGGAAATGAATGAATGAACATAGCTAAGAGCTACTTATTGGAACGAAACTTCAACAAGTAGTAAAACTGCAAAGTACAATTGAAAGAGACGGAGAGCAGTTAAAGAGATGATAGGCTCTTGCTACTACTGTTATTATTGTTTATCCTTTATAGGTAAATGTCTTGGATGAAAACGAAGAAAAGGGAGCCAATCAGAACCTAAATTTGGTTTTTATCTTCGTTGTTATTGGTAGTTTTCTTATGACATTTTCCAAGTGTTGCTTGACGGTAATACTTGTCAATGACAAGTAGGTAGCTGCCCATGAAAGCGTAGAAAGGACACGCAATGGTTCTCCTGAGCAAGAAAATCCCTCTTAGACCTTAAATTCCAACCGTGGCACGAGACATCTAACCTAAGCCTGTAGCCAAGTAGGCTTAATTAATGCAAAGATGGAGAAATCGTTACTCGCAATTCACAGGCCCAGGCCTACTGTAGGAATCCATGGGAGGCCGAGGAAGAAATTGTTATTGTTGACGGGATTCTTTCTCGTGATGATGTGGGTGTGGCTGATCATCTTGGCCTATGACACTTTTAGGACATGTGACCCCCAGGTGAAGTTTTTCAATAGGCTCAACTCCTGGTATCGACGTGGAGAATTGAGTACAGGTGAGTTCAGCGTGTGCCCAGGCCTAGTCTATTATAGCTATACTATCCTACACGCGCTTGTCACGGCTGACAGTTGCCAAGATTTATAGTTCCGCACGGACTGCAAGGAACATACTAGTACTAACCGTGGATACGACATCCACTAGGGATTGGGGTGTCCAATGTATTTCGCCGTTTTTAGTACTGGCCCCCGGCGGTTAATTACAGCTACTAATTACGGTTGTCCGAATAAATAGTATTACTTAAAATTCTTGTTCCGGAGATAAAACTGGATAGATAACCGCAACTGCTGTAGTCTAGGCTGCCGCGGAATAGTACCCTAGATCTACCGGTAGCTACTCTGTGGGTAGGTCTATTTTCAGATGCTAAAATGGCCTAGGCATATACTAGGTCTGCCAAGATATGTCTTAATGTGAGTTTGCATATTTTGGTGGACATTCAGGGTAAATGACCGAGCGGCGACATAGTGGTCACCTCTAGCCGGACGCGGCCACCTTCCCGAAAAAGTGCTTGAATTCGCTGCCATGAGCATCAGTCAAGAGTTGTGGCCCATCGAGGCAGCACACCGAGACCTCTACACTCCTCTCCGCTTTGAACTAAAGTGTTTTCTCCTAAATTACAAAGTAATGGCATAATTCAAACGCTTTTTTTGGGAAGTTGCCGCGTTCCGAGAGAGGTGGCTGCTATGTCGGCGCTCAGTCATTTACCCTATTTCCCACCTGTCGATTGATACTAATAAAACCAAATGTAAAATTGAAAACTACCAGCTAGGTCTATCATTGCCTGGTTCCTGCCAGTCACCGACCGGAATATCTACTGTCTTCGATTTATGATTTTGCTTATGTTTCTTTGTTTTTATGATTTACTGTCTTTTTAGTTATGCTTTTAAGTTTGTCCTCAAGGGGCTGGTATTAAATATGGTATTCATTTTGCGCATAAACTGGTACTACCTGACTCAAGTCAAACCACAATGACCATGAACATGTAGGTAGTACATTTACGGTGTTGTTGCTTTCCTCACATTTGATTCATAAACCTTTGACCTAAGTTGGGATGTAATGCAGATGTGGCAAAAATGCTGTCATATCTTCCTTAGACCAGGTCAGTAATTTTATAGGAAAGGGGCGCATGGGCTTTTAAAAAAGTAGTTACCTAGAGTTACGGAGAATAGTGTATAGAAATTCCTTGATACTAGTCATTAAGTGAGGAAATGTTTATTAGTCCCAAAAAACGTCACTTTAAAATTTAAAAACTCGTGAAAAAATCTAAGTCAGTGGAGCTACATCTCTCACCGAGTCAACTACAGACTGATGTCTGTGTCTGCGCGCGCATGCAAGGAATTAAAAAAAAATAAAGAAGTGACTAATGCAATACGTACATGGTAAACCCTTTTTACTTCCCTATTTCTCCATGATCCATTCTTACACAAAGAGTATGGAAAATTTTCTTGCATGGTTATTTTGTTCTTCATAATCATGGCAGTAGCTTCTACAAGTGTTCTTGTGGAAAACTTACCTTGGTAATTCTAAAGAATAGTTCCACAAGGACTGCAAGGAACATAACAGCGAATACGACATCCACTAGGGATTGGGGTGTCTAATTTATTTCACCGTGTTTAGTACTGGCCCCTGGGGGTTAATTACAGTCGTCCGAATAAATATTACTTAAAATTCTTGTTCAGGAGGTAAAACTGCATTGAAAAACCGCATTGTTCCGATACGTAATACAAACCCTCGGTCTTTAACAATAGGAAGTAGCTAGCGCAGCTGGAACGGTCGTAAGCTTCGAACAAGGGGAGAACGGTAGTTAACTGCTTGTCCGATCGTCGCGCGCCGCGCGACTGGGAGGTAAACAAATCACTTTTGCTTTCGGCCGCGGGTGTGAAGGACGTGTTCGTCATCGCTCTCTGCCCGCTTCATCGTCGTATGCTTTGTTTATATTGTGTTTTCTACTAATGGTTTGTTTGACTTGAAAATGAAACTGTAAGTACACTGTTTTCATTTTCATTACTTAATTATGAACCCTTGAGTTATGTCTCGGTGCCGAGGACGGGCACGCTCGCGCCGAGTCATGTATTTGGGCGAAGGGTGTAATTGAAAAATGTAAGTACTTTTTTCATTATATTTTTGCCCTGTGCGTTCGTTACCGGAGAGTGTGATTGCGCTCGGCACGAACTTTTAAGTTTGTATAATAGAATGCAATGAAAGTGGATTCGCAATTGCATATTCTTTTCATTTTCATTTATTGGTTGCATGAATTTAATCTGGATCAATTTTCGTTCTTACCCGGGAATTGATCCTTACGATTTTTATGTGAAATGAAATCGCAAGTGCAGTATTCTGTTTCATTTTCATATATATTTATGATAGCATCATATTATTGGATCAAGTTTCCGTTCTTACCCGGGAATTGATCTTTTCTCCTTTAAGTTCTATGAAGTGAATCGCAAGGGCAGTATTCTGTTTCATTTTCATATTACTTTGCACTCTGTGCTGGGGGTGGGGGAAGCGAAGGTCTGCCAGGAAGTCGTCGGAAAGCTCCCGCGACTCCCTTGGTAGCCGATTCTTCGTCTTCCTTCCTGCCCCCCGCTCAGCTTCTTCATTGTATTTTGTATTTGGGGTCTTCCTTGCGTTCGGATGGGGCATGTCTTCCCCCCGGGCGTGAGGGAACCCCTCTTACTAATCTATCTATGTTACCGCAGGTGCTACATCCGTGGGAGACGACCTTGGATGTAGATGTAGATTCCTCACGAGGTTGTACTCGTTGTCGGGGGCGCAGAGTGCTCCGCAACGAGCCCTGTGTAACGTGTATGCATTCGTCAGAGGCGCAGTGGGTGCTGTACGAGGACACAAGAAGTCATCGGAAAGTCCAGTGACTCCTTTGGTAACGGACGTCCAGTTGTACTCGGGTCTTCCGTCCGGCTTCTGGGGTGGGGTTCTCTCCCCCCAGGCGCGAAGGAAGCCCCTCTAACTAACCCGACTGTTTGCTTCCGCAGGTTGCCATCAGCGAGGACGACCTGGAACAGGTGTGGGAGTCGCTGGGACTGCAGGGGTTGATTCAGCGGTTGGCGGGGTCGGCAGTGGTCACTCATGATACGGTAACCACTACAACAACCACAATCTCGACACCAGCATATGGGGGGGGGGAGATGTCACCGCACCTGGTGTACACACCACATGTCATGTCCGGTAACACCCACGGCTGCAATCCAGAACCAATTCCTGCCGTGCCAATCAGGAGGTGCGGTGCCACCGCACCTGGGTTCTTTGTATTGCCGACCCCGGACTGCCGCTGCCCAAAGAGTACCCCTGGACTGCCGCCAGTGCCGAGGATGACGGTAGCGGCCGACAGGACGCCTGTCTCTCCTGTGGTGATCTGCCGTGCCTGCCGTACCTGTTGCTGTCCCAGCCGCTCATTCCCTTCGATCAGGTGCCTGCTGCTCATTCACTTTCAGATGTTCCTGCTGTTCCTGGACCTGTTCCTGTTGTTCCTGCTGTTGGTGATGCTGTCACAGTCTCAGGTCTTTCCGGACAGGTGCAGTCGGGCCCTGTTGCTTCGGCAACTGCCCCGGACTCCCTCCTGGATGGAAGACCTGAGCCTGTCCTGCGGAGCCTGGCGAAGAAGAAGAAAAGAAGAAGAGAAGAAGGTGTCGTCGTCGTCTTCGTCGTCTTCTCGTCGTCCGCTGCCTCTCCTTCCCCTTCGACTTCTAAGGCCAAACAGCCGAAGAAGAAGAAGGTTGCCTCCTTCCCCCCTAAAAGACTCCTTCGGGATCTTCTAGGGCCCGGCTCGCTCAGGCGAGCTGGGGAGCTCTTCTGCTGGTCCTCCTGTTCCTTCTGGAACGGGGCCCGTCGCTTCTTCGCAAAGAAGAAGTCGACGGGGACCAGAGGGCACCAGCCTCGGCTGGTGCGTCCTCACCTGGTGCTAGCGGGTCTGCCGCTAAACCAGGTTCCGTCTCGGCCGCTTCTCGTTCGCGAGAAGCACCGAGTGGACGCTCTTCCAAGAAGACCGTCCAGCCAAAGTTTTGACGCCCGAGCTCGCTCGCCGTCAAGACAGCGGCGCGGAGCAGAAGACTGGCGAGAGTCGTGGCACACAACTCTCGCCAGGCCAGTGGACGCTCTCGCAGCGATCCAACTGGCTGCTCGGAGGCTAACGTGACGCCGATGAGGACGCTGGCCGGTCTCGACGCGCTACAGAGCCTAGCAGGTCACCCGTCCGCCGCTCCCGATGGGACCGGGCGGAGACGGTGACCAGCGGCAGCTCGCCTGACGCTAGAGATCGGTCTCGACGTTCTCAGCCGAGCCAATCGCCCCAGGCGAGCGGTAAGGCTAGGCCTGCTGCTCGACCGTCACCGCGGGTTTTGACGATCAGCAGCAGCCCTCCACGCACGCTGGTCCCCTGCCAGCGAGGCGAGCAGGGGAGCGTCAGGTCTGCCTCTCCCATAACGGGTTGAGGCGAGGAAGGGGTCCCCAGCGGCCGTCCGGTACCAGCCACGGCTGGTACCAGCGGCTCGACGCGCCGAGAGACGCTCGCCGGTCTCACCGTGACAGCGAGCCCTAGCAGGTCACCTGACGCCGCTCCCATCGGACCGGGCGGAGACGGTAACCAGCAACAGCTCGCCTGACGCTAGAGATCAGCGTCGACGTTCTCAGCCAAGCCTCTCGCCTCAGGCGAGCGGCAAGGCTAGGCATGCTGCTCGATCGCCACCGCGGGTGACGATCAGCAGCAGCCCTCCAAGCACGCTGGTCCTGCCAGCGAGCTAGGGGGGAGCGTCAGGTCTGCCTCTCCTGTACCTTCAACCTCCTAGGGCTACGCCGGGAGGGAGCGAGGTACCTATGAGTGATCGCGAGAGGTGCGCCGCTCGCGACCCCGCAAAACGGGCTATGACGCCGTATGGACCAGGCACGGTTCTAGGACCGACCAGGACATACGCGCAATTAGCTGGAGGCGATCCGTCAGTCTGCCGCTCTTCCTCCTTCTGAAGGAGAAGTATCTAGGGATCTATTCTTGTTGGAGGGACTGGACGGTACTACTCCGCAAGACGTGGTTACTCCCGAGATACAGAGGAATTTGCAGAAGTCATTAAGCTGATTCGTCAGCATAATGACCCTGCGGAAGGATTGCCGCTCCCACCAGCAGAGCCCACGTCTCTGCTCGATCGTTTTGGGGCCCGAGAGGGAACCCAAACCGACGGTGGGTCTGCCGCGATCGGAGCTTGCCGATTCTGTCTCGAACCATTGTCTCTCGTCTCCGGACAAGAAGGCTGCTCTCAGTTTCTGGCCGGTCGATCAAGCTACTTCCACCTCCTCTACTGCGACAGCGGCGTTTTCTACGTGTCCTTCGGACACCGTATTTAAATACTCCTTCGGTCCTCCTGAGAGGTTTCGACCTCGACGAGGACCTGGAATGAGTCGGAGGACGGTTCGGCTCTCTCCTGTCAGGTGTCGATCAGCCCCACCCAGACGACGTTCACAGTGGCGGCAGACCCTTACCTACAGTGAGAGTTCGTAACCCTCCGCGGGAAAACGTTTTCCTCCTGACGATACGTTTTCCCAGACTCTGAGAGGCCATCGCCGCAAGGCGATGCTGCTCCTACTCTTCTCCAACTGCTAGTTTCCACTGGGAAGGCGAGCGAGTATCCAATTCCTTCCCCATTCCCTCTCTCCTTACGGC
>NC_061104.1:50711323-50751272 GCF_015104395.2 Macrobrachium nipponense | reverse complement strand
TTTGGGTTTATGTAAGATACCCTGGCATAAGTATTTGGAGCAATGCAAAATAAGAAGCCACTAACCAACCCCCCCCCGCCCCCCGACCTCCATTAGCGAAGCGATAGGACGTCAGGGTTTGTAAGTAGAGTAGAAAAAGGACTTGCACACTTTTTTTTTTTATTATTATTAAAGCAGGAGAAGGGAGAGGCACTATGTTTTTTTAAATGACACCTAGAACTTAATGGGAATTAAGGCTTTGAAAAGGGAGCCATATCGAAAAATCACAAGGATTAAACAATAAAATATTATGTTTAGAGATATTTCCGAAGAAATAAGACTTATCACCTTCACTTAATCCTGCATTTTTGTTCATTATGCATGAATTAACCATGAGTCATTTAAATTATTACAGTAGTTGGTATGCGATTTCTAACGACGATATATAGCAAATGCGGGCATTTGGTACCGGCCTTTTTTTTAAAATTGGAAAATACTTAAATTTCTGACGTGAAAAATCATTTTTTCACGCCAAGTCTAAAAGTGTTTCATGGAACTCAACATGTAATTGTTATGTATATTTATTTATGTGTGTATGTATGCGTGTATGTATGTGAGAGAGAGAGAGAGAGAGAGAGAGAGAGAGAGAGAGAGAGAGAGAGAGAGAGAGAGATTAACATGAAGTCTAAACAGGTGAAATATAGTAGTACGCGTAAATAGGACGACTGGGCGCCTTTATGGCGGAGTAGGGACACCTGCTGTTTCTTTTTGAGAGGGTCGTTAATAGGGAGACGAACGCTAGCTGCTGTTCCCTTACCGCTTATGAGAATTGAAGTGGATCCTTCTCTTTGGTCTTTCAGGTTGTTACCACCGAAACATAATATGCTTCTGTGATGGTGGTTTTCTCGCTAAAGTATCAGCACTATTAATTGATTGAGATTTGTTATTAACGTAACTTTAATTTATTCACTCGCAGGATCGATCATTTTAAATGGGACGTAAAAAACACTTCTTTAGAGGTCCATATACGAACAAATTATAATTTGACAACGCACATTCAAGTTCCTGTTGAATAAATAATCTTTGCTTTTACGTAAGCACATAAGCCGCAGAACAGTGGTAACTACACAGAAAACCACTAACGGCAGAAAGTTGGATATAAAGATTTCTTATATATGGCTTTCACTTACACAGATGTGTCATAAACACTGACTGGTGTCGTTTATTTCCTTGTGCAGGGCCGTATCACCGCAGCTAGATTACATGACCATGTCCACAAGAGTCGCGTATTATCTCTGTGCATACAGATGTTTTACAAATGAAAGCCTGTTTACTTCGACAGCACATTCTGAAAGGTTTTTGATTCACAGTCTGTTCACAGGGTATTTCAAGATAAACGCGAGCGCTGATGTTCCAGTTATTTCCACTACTTTCTGGTGTGCCGCTCGGCCGCTATACATCGTTTGGGGCACAATTTCAGTTCTGTGAGATTAAGTAAATTGAACCATTTAAAACGTAGCCCGTTGGCCAAGGACATGTTATGCTCTTACCATTTAATCTCCCAGCGCATAACTTCAACTGTTCCATACTCTCTCACGGGAAACGCTAACTCAGGGAGAAGTATGTTATACGTATCCTGTCACATTCCTGGCAAATATTGCAAAATAAAGGTTGAAAATATTTTTTACCATACGGAGTTCATCACCGATTAAGCGACCTTGTCTAGAGAGGGCTGCTATATTTCAGCAGCAATAATAATAGATGTGACCCTGAAATACCAGAGCAAAGATGTAAAAATTTATATAAAGGCACTTTGACTGAGATCCCATAAGTCACAGTCCAAGGACTGGTTTTATATTCCTCTCCGATTTTTCTATAACGTTTTTATACTCACCATATTTCAGATATATATACTAAGCTAGAATAAATGTTCATATATCTACACAATTTGTCTCGCAACCCTTTCATTATTTTTCCAATTATCTTGACTTAAAAATGCAAAGCAAGTCAAATCAGAAAAGAGAGAGAGAGAGAGAGAGAGAGAGAGAGAGAGAGAGAGAGAGAGAGAGAGAGAGAGAGAGAGAGAAGTTTTGTGCCGTTATCGAATACGCCATATCTTGTTTTGGAGTATCTTTACTCAGACTCGTGTCAATTTCCATGTTATCTAGAGCGATAATGCGTATTTTCAATCGGTGACTAAGAAGTTATATGCGCTAACATCAAGTGGTTTATCGCAGCTGCCACTTTTAGTCCAGATTTGTTAGATTTGTGTTGGAACTAATTTATTTTCGGACTCTCTCTCATAGAGCACAACTTCATATACACATACAAAATCTTTTGAATTTAGTACGAGTGATTGTTACATAAATATCCACTTTACCGAAAGGGTGGAATTGCCGAAGTAAGGCTGTCGGATAACACAGACAATAATAGTCATAACACAATGGGAACAGAAACGTCACAGTCCTAAGCCGAACCGAATCTGGCATCCTGACACTAAAGTACGCGTGCACTTAGTCTCGAACAACTACAACAGGGTCAGTGGATAACACCAGAAAACAACAGCAGGGAACTGATGAAAATAAGCACATTAAAGATTGCGAACGTTCTGTCTTGTTTCCATTATTGCATACCTCTGACAGCCAAATAAATGCAGTACCTACATTATTAAGAGCGGCGTGAGTCATCAGGTGTTCCAAATCGTTCTCAACATATTCACGGATGAAATTTGTATCTTTGCATATTCAGATTTGTAATGGCTTAAAATCAATCTTACCAATCTAGATAAAATGTTCCAAAGAAAAAAGAGAAAAAAAAAACACTAGAGCGATGAAAGCTTTTGCTGTACCACTATTTCAAACAAACACATCGCCAGTCACTTCGCGTGCAACTGACCACAGTCTGCGTATTCGTGTGGCTACGTTTAAAGTTACGTAACGTTTCCTTTTTTGTCACCATGAATTTGTAGGCGAATCACTTCGACTAGGTTTGTCCGGTTAACGAGATATTTTTGTTCAGGGGGCTTGTGAAGGTACTGGAACATAAAAAGAAAAGTTGAAGTAAAGTTAAAATTACGCAGTAAAGGAATGTCCCTATTACGGCGAACTTGGTAAATGCCATTAAAGTACTCTATGAATTGAGCTCTTACTCATTTATTTCTGCTTTCATTTTTTTCTGGTATGCGCTGTAAGTAGTTTTGAGCTGGTGCAAAAAAAACAAAAAAAAAAAAAAAAAAACTCATCCTTAAGAGTAACGACGAATTTCCTTCCCATTTACTCGTTATCTGGACTAATTATTCCAGTTCAGGAAAGGATGTGGCACAATCTACAGGCCTTAGCTAGGTCCCGTATGAAATAATTGATTGGGCTGGTTTATATAGTATATATATATATATATATTATATTATATGATATATATATATAGATATATATATATCAGTCTTCAGTGAAGTAAATTCAGACAGTATAATCTGCATTTTCTTAGAATGGTTTCATGCCACTGCCATCCCTTCCCATAATCAGAGATGTGTTTGTTAGTCAGTGCACACGAATGTCCTAACTATCCTGAAACACATAAATGTTGCGTGATTGGGACAGTAGGTTCCATCTTTGTTTTAAACTGCCAAACCAAAGGCTGACAGGTAAACTGCTAGTGTGATGATTATCTCATACTGTAACCTCATTCATTATAGACGTAGAGGAATAATGGAGAATTCCGAATGGTGTCATCACGATTATATATATATATATATATATATATATATATATATATATATATATATATATATATATAAAATAGTATGATATATATATATATATATATATATATATATATATATATATATATATATATATATATATATATATATGACTGCCTGAAGAGAACAGTTATTTCACGCTGGATGTAGTCTTACTTTATTTGGTATGCCAGTATACATTTGCTTTGAGTGGAAGTTATATTTCAATCTCGTAACTAAAAGGCTTCCAGTTGAAGCCTCTCTACTCCGGTACCCGAAAGACTATGGCTAAACCAATCGACAGAAGGTACTAATATTGAAGACTGATGTTTGTTTTCAGGACTAGAAATTTTGAAATATTTCACTGGAACAGTTCTCCCAGATGAAATCCATTTCATGTAACTTTTGCTTTGCATATCTGTAAAAACTGAATGTTGCACAAGTAATTATGGCAAAATTCTACTACTCCTGTACGCCATGCCAAACTCTTTTATGGGAACTTTTTTTTCCTTTTTGTAAATTAGCTACCCATTTAGGTGAAGTTTAGGTTCTAGAACCGATACCTGATTTTGCCAACATCAAGTTCCTAGACAACACAATAAAAGATGGTACTCTTCATTAGCACCTTCATTTTCGATGTTTTGGAAGACCACGTCACTCTTCTACACATTTTTCATGGTTTATACATCGACCATCAAATTTGGCTATGCTAAATTATGCTTTGACTCGAGTGGCCCCAACAGCCAGTCATCAAAATTATGTATACTATCGTCATTATAATTTTTGGACGCTATGAGTACGATTTAAGATAACATTACACAGATGCAATTTAAAGAAAATTAAATTGTATTAGAATACCCATTCATACTTCACTTTGCTATATTATAGTGCTAAATGCCCATCCAGAGTGCAATCTATTAGACGACGTGATACCCTTCCAAGTTGTGAGCGTATTCTATCAAGAACGCGTTTACGTTGTAACTGTGTTTTGGACTATTTGGTAACCACCAAGTGTCAAACTCAAAAGTCAAAACAGACACACAGACAGCGTTTCTCGAACTTGCTTGGTCTTGGAGATTGCTTCTAGTGCATTGATCCCTTGTAGTAATTATGATTGTAATTTTTTTGTTATCTGTTTAAGATAAGTATTATACCTGGCAAAATGGCTCGGATAATCGCAAACTTTTTTAGCAGACTAATGCTTAATTGTGTAATGGTAAGCCTTAACCTCTGCCAAAGACTGTATATTTTGATAAAGCAACATTAGGATGCCTCAGGCCCTCAGACATTAGGAGATTAGCTATTTGTTAGGTAGAATGACCAGTTACTTACTACTATCTTACAGTCTTATCATGATGAAAACGGTACTGCAAGCCGAAGTATGAAGAAGAAAATCTAGCTTGTTACAAGTTTGCCTAAGGCGTGGTCATAGACAATAGTTACCTAGCTAGTCTACTTCATACCTATGAACGTAGATCCATAGCTAGCCTACCTACTACACTTCAGTAATTGATAAAAAAAATGTCGTTTATGATATTTCTGCTGGTTTGCTGACAGGTACCTATTTCAACAGGGATACCCATAGCATCTTCTTGAAGCTTTAACAGTAGTTTTTGTGGCCTGGTTTCTGCCTCTCGCCAACCAGGACAGGTTACTGCCTTTCTGCAGGGTTCACACCCCCCCCCCCCCCCCCCCGGCTAGGTCAGGGCATGTCACTCAAGTTAGGTTAGGTAGGTAAGATATGGTTAGCCAAGTCCCCTTACTGTAGGATAGAGTTCAAAGGTAAATTACGGGTTAATTACAGCCAGCCGAAAAAATACTACTTTAAACTCTTGTTCAGGAGGTAAATTTGTGTATAGAAAAAGTCAACTGCCATAGTCTAGCTCGCCGCGGAATAGTTATATCCTAGATCTACCAATAAGGGCATAATTTCCAGCGCTTTTTCGGCAAGTTCCAAGAGAGGTGGCCTCTATGTTGCCGCTTGGTCGTTTACCCTATATCTTAACCTAATCAAGAGCACCATTTCCTGGCATGTCCTGGACCACGTCAGGAAATGGTGCTCTTGGTCCAGTGGGTTTTGCCACTCCTGGAGCCCTAAGATGACACTATGCAGGAGAATAATCTGTGCACAACTAATCTGAAGTATTAGGTACTCACTTGATTTCTCATTCAAACTCATGTTCAAGTCTAATTTTTTTTTTTTTTTTAAGTGACACTGTTAAAGTAGTCTGAGTCTAGTACCTAAGCATATACCCAATTAGGTTGTGCAAGAAATAAGTATATATATAGCTATGCACACTGGCTTACATCAGCTACATAGATAACTTCCCTCTGTTGGGGGTGTCATCAGCACACCTCACATGGTGCACTGTATGCATTATTAAGGTATTTTGCAGTGTTTCCTATGGCCTGTTGCTGGATCCGCTTTTTAGCTTGTTACTTTACTTCCCATTTCAACTTCCTTTCCTCTGTCATATTATTCAACCATCCAACTCCCTCTTTTCACGTCTTTAGCATTGATGGCTGAAAGTGTCCTTGTACTTTATAGCCTAATTTTCATAAATCAGTTAATGTCCTCTAACCAGTTATGTATGTACTGGAGAAGTCAGTGATAGTCTTTGGATTCCAAGAGATTGACATCCTACCAATGGACCCTCATTATGGAGCCTTGGATGTCCTTGTCCCCATTGCCTGGTTTGTGGCTGGTAAATACTGTGTCCTTAGCTCCCCATTGCTAGGTTGTTGGCTGTAAATATGTTTTGGGTTACTTAGCCTCATGCTTTAGTTGTTTGGTTATGCCTAAATCTTTATAGATCTATTTGGCCTTTGTATACGGGAATATTCCAAATAATAAAGCTTGAGTGACCCTGTTTTGAAAGAGATGTAGACTTTGTATAGGTTGGGTTATGAAGCATGAAACACCTAATCCAGAGTTAATGCTTGGGCAACACCTAGTCTAGAATTAATGATAGGGGCAAGGGTTCATGGTTCTAGTTACAATTTAGATATAGTATAGTTGTATTATGATACTTAAAATATTCAGTTGCTCATTATATGCTAGAAGTATCTTGTATTTTAATTTATAAGTATGTACTGTATTGAGGAGATTTTGTTCAAGGTGTCATGTGATTATTATCTTATATGATGTGGTTTGTGTAGCCTGCACATGAATATCAAACTTGTAAATTCTTGGGATCTGTGAATGGCATCTGACCAAATCTCAATATGAGAATATGCAAGGATATATTACAGTGGCCTTCAGTGACCCTTATCATACCACAATGTTATCTTATCAACTTCTTAACTTTTGTGTGATGATATATTGTAATGGTGTTTTATGAAGAGTGAATTTATAATATTGCTAATTGTAAATTTTGAGCTATCTCATATTTTTTATTGGTCATAATAGAGTGTGATGATTGTTTTTTTCTTGCAGATCATGAGTAGTGGAAAAGATTATGATTATCTCATCAAGTTTTTGGCCTTGGGAGATTCTGGTGTTGGAAAAACTAGTTTTCTCTATCAGTACACTGAGGGCATATTTTCAGCAGCAGTTCATTTCAACTGTTGGAATCGACTTCAGAGAAAAAAAACGGCTGGTAAGATAGTTTTTTTACTTTCGTATATAGTAGCATATAGCCAGATGAAAAGCTAAGCAGATGAGAACTATAATACATATTATAGAATACTGTTAATAACTGTAAGACTAGAGTGTAGAATATGAATATCGTTTCATAATTGTTCTTAAGGTTCTGTTTTTGTAACCCAGTCAATTCAACTTCTTAAGGACTTGAAGAGAAAAGTCTTGAGTATACAATGGTGTGAATTTATGTGCAATATTTTTTTCCTGATATTGCATCATCCATAAATCAAAAAGTGTTTGGTCATATTTATTTCATGTCAGTTCATTTGCTTTTGTTTACATGAAGGATAGATCTGAAAAATTTTTATAACACAAAGCTTTTCTTTGAATTTGGTCAGAGTGAGTTCATCCGAATAATGTTTCTGTATTTTGTTTTATCTTTTTGCTCTGGTTTAATTGGAATGGTCTTCATTTCGGTAATACTAATTTTATTTTTGTAGGTTGGTCAGGTATTTATATCTTTTTTTTACCTTTGGTAAAAATATAGTACATAATATACTATAAATTTGCATTACCTTAATGCAAAGTGAATGTTAAACATAATTAGTCTTTATATGCCATATGGTTAAGGCACATTTACGTAAGTACACATATTATTATAATATAAATAGGGGTGATTAGGTTGATGTTCGTGAGAATATCAGTCTTTTTTGGGGGGAGGGAGGGTACTTTAACTTTCAATTATTTTGACAGTTTTGAAGGTACTTTCCCAAAATTAGTAACCCAGTAGGGTCATGATGGGGAAACACAAAGAGTGGATTACTTTTAGTTGGATCCAGTACACCGGAGCCTGGAGATATTATTTATCCAGTAGCATAATTATTTTTTGATATAATTCTTACTTCTCTATTGACTTGAATAACTTTGAGCGTTTTGGAGGCCAGTTTAAAATTTGCAAATCACGACTAGAAAAACATAATTCCAAGTTGTGAGCTATGCTATTACAGTGACCTAACCCCACGAGCATCCCCACAAAAAAAAATGAATCTACAGTGTATTATCATTATTTAGCTTTTTAAATTGGATTTCCTTTATGGCATTAGGTGTAAATTTAATTGTTACAGTAAAAACCTTTTACAAAAGGATTGCTATAGGATTTTTGTAATATCTTGTTTTGTTCATGAAACTTACCCGTAGTATATATATATAGCTGTATCTCCAGACGTCGACAGAATTTCAAAACTCCCGGCACACGCAGTGGGCGGCCAGGTGGTTAGTACCCATTCCTGCCGCTGGGAGGCGGATATCAGGAATCATTCCCATTTTCTATTCAGATTTTTCTCTGTCGCCGGTCGGTAAACAACTGTTTTACAGACCTCCGCCTAGGATTTTGAAACTTCTTGTGCTAACTTGAGTATTCTGATTGACTTTTGGTTTTGATTTGGCTTGTTGGCTTGGCATACGTGATAGTGGATTTGATTTGGATTTGGCTTTGACTTTTCTTTGATTACGATGTCTGGATCTAGCTCTGCTAGCTTCAGGGTGTGTAAGGTGCATGAATGTAAGGTGAGGTTGCCGAAAGCTTCGGTAGACCCTCATTCAGTGTGCTCGAAATGTCGTAGTCATGTATGTATGTTGAATGATAGATGTCATCGAGTGTGAGCAATTGACTGAAATTGAATGGAAGGCATATGATTCTTACGTGAGAAAGCTTGAGCGTGATAGAATCAGCAGGTCTTCCTCTAGGAGTGCTTCTGTGAGTAGAAGTCAAGGTAGAATTGTATCTCCATTAAATCCTCCTGTAGATGTAATTCAACCTGATCCTGTTGTATTGCCTCCGAACAATCAGGAAGTGTCTGCAGAAGGAAGCGTATTATTTACGATCATGGAGTCGATTCGCACCTTGGAATCTAAAGTGATTGCTCTTCAGTCAAATGTGAATTGTGATGAGTGTTAGTGCATCTAGTGTTGTGGAAGGGGGGTCAGATCGGTCCCATAATGCCTCTAGGCCGTAGGCCCCTGCCGGACCCTCCCAGGCCTTAGGGAGAGGGCAAGCCGAAAGCCGAAGGAGGGTTACGGGATCTAATGACCGGTCTGACGTCCCTTCGGCAGAAACTGAGGACGAATCTCAGGCTGCCGGTGTTCGTGCACGGGCACGAATACTTGAAGAGTGCTTCTCTTCTTCCGAGACTTCCTCTCCTCTCGCCGAGGTTGGACGCTCGGAAGACCTCTCAGGGGGAGAGCGGCAGGGGCGCAAGGTGTCGCACAAGCGGCCGTCGCTATTGTCGCCCTCTTAAGAGAGGTTTCAGAGAAGAGGGAGCTTCACGTCCTTTCTGATCATTACGTAGATTCATCACCTGAAGATTTTGAAGCTTTTCCGCCACAGAAAAAGGAACAAGACTTCATCAGGGGAGGACTCTTTCGAGCGTCCAGTCGCTCTAAGCATGTTCCTGAGTTGAAGGAAAGGGCATCCCTCGCCCATCTTCCTCGCACAGGATGAGTCCTTCTCCCTGATCGAGAACTTTCCCCTTCGGCAAAAGGAAAATCTTTGGGAAATGCAGAGACAGTTAGCCTCCTTTTTTAGAGAAAGGAGGCAGAAAACTAGTCATCGAAGGAAGGATAGGTGGCTGCCTGTTAAGAGGACTAGGCAGTCCCCCCCGGCTCCTCCTCCGCGTTTTTCGGCCTTTGAGTCTCCTCCTAGTAGCCGACACATTAGAGAACGTGATTACGTTCCTCATGAAAGGGCGTCTAGGAGAGACGAATTTGACAGAGACGTGAGTTGTCGCACAGGCGGCCGGCGTCTTTGTCAAAAGGCCGAGAACGCTCAAGGATCATATCTGGAAGTTCAAGCTTAGCATGTTGATGATCACGCTCGGCGTCTTAAGCAACGAAGCGCTTACCAGGACGCTCGAGAAAGACGCTTTTCAAAGAAACGCCCCGGGAAACGCCTCAGCCAAGACGGCTCCCGCTGACGCTTGTTCAGGACTCACGGGGCGTCCTACACATCATGAGCTCAGCAAGACGTCGAGCTGACGCTGTTTCGGACGCCCACGGTTCCTCACATCAGGACGCTCTGCAGGGACGCTTCTCAGAACGCGCGGCGCCTTGCATATCGGGACGCTTTCCAGGACGATCAACAGTTGAGTCCGAAACGTCAGGATGTTTCTCATGTTAAAGTGTCGAAGTCATCGCGATCTTTGAAGGGCGCTGAATGACCGAGAGAAGGATTCGTCTAGTGAAAATCGCTGCCCTACTGATGATGAACCAAATGCGTCAGCGTCGTCAGACTATAAGACGTTGACGGACTTACTTAAGAAATTGTTCCCAGATAATTTTTCAAGCGCCCGTTCCTTGCTCTCCACCTTCACAATTTGCCTCATCGAAGGCCAGGAAGCCCCTGGCTTCGTTAAGATGGCCACTTTCGCTCTCTGCGAAGAGAGCGTTTAAGAGAGTCCAGGATTGGATGGATTCAAGGAAGGTTAAAGGGAAGACTTCTTTTGCACTTCCTCCATCTAGACTGAAAGGGAGAGCTGGGATCTGGTACGAAAACAAAAGGAGAAGAAGCAGGATTGAAAGCACCGTCTTCTTCTCAAGGAGATTTCGCCAATTTGGTGGACGCTCCAAGGAGGTCTTATTTGTCATCGGCTAAGGTTTCCTGGACAATGACGGAGACTGATCATCACCTCAAGGGTTATTTAAGACGCTAGAGGTGTTTAACTTTTTAGATTGGTGCCTCGGGGCTTTGGATGTACAATCAAGGAGTCAAGACTCGATTTCGCTGGAAGAGCTTTCGAGTGTATTAGCTTGTATGGATTGAGCAGTAAGGGATGGCTCTGATGAGTTAGCATCTCATTTTGCTACAGGTCTGCTAAAGAAGAGAGCTCTCTATTGTAGCTTTGCGGCGAAAGCAGTTTCTCCCGCTCAGAAAGCGGAGTTATTATTCGCCCCCTTCTCTACGCACCTATTTTCCGCAGTCCATGATTAAGGATCTGTCGGTAAACTTGCAAGAAAAAGCAACAAGGGACCTCTTGACTCAATCTTCCAGACGACCTACTCCTCAGGCTTCTACTTCAACAGCTGCAGCACCCAAGAAGAAATTTAAGCCCTTTCGTGGAGCACCTTCCTCTAGAGGTTCTTCGAGAGGAAGGGGGTCCTTCAGAGGTAAGATCTCTTCTATCAAGAAAGGAAAAAATTGATGTTTCTGCCCTTCAGGCACCTGTAGGTGCGAGACTCACCTTATTTTCTCAGGCATGGAGGACGATAGGGGCGGACACCTGGACCCTAGATGTGATCGAGAGAGGATACAAGATCCCTTTCCTCTCTGCGCCTCCTTTGAGCACGAAGCCGATAGACCTGTCGCCCGCATACCAGTCAGAGAAGCAACAGATCTTACTCGACCTTCTAGATCAAATGTTGGAAAAGAAGGCCGTAGAGGAAGTCCTGATGCTGGATTCCCCAGGCTTCTACAACAGGTTATTCCTGGTTCCGAAGCAGTCTGGGGGATGGAGACCTGTCCTAGACGTCAGCAGACTGAACATTTTTGTAAAGAAAGAAAAATTCAGGATGGAAACTTCTCAGTCTGTGCTAGGGGCCTTGAGACCAGGGGATTGGATGGTGTCATTGGACCTCAAGACGCTTATTTCCACGTCCCGATCCATCCCCAATCAAGGAAGTTCCTGAGGTTCGTCTAAAAGGGCAGGTCTTCCAGTTCAGGGCTCTGTGCTTCGGTCTGAGTACTGCGCCCGATGGTTTTTTACTTTCCTCATGCGATGTGGCGAATGGCTTCACCTATCGAAGATAAGATCTCGCTCTACCTGGACGACTGGCTAATCAAGTCGCCTTCGAAGTCAAGGTGCCTGGAGGGACCTTCAGACGACATTACAGCTGACGAAGGGCCTGGGCCTTATAGTAAAATTACGAGAAGTCCCATCTGATCCCCACGCAGTCCATCGTGTATCTGGGGATTCAGATGGATTCAGCGGCTTTTCAAGCTTTTCCATCAAAGGAACGTCAGCAGAGATGCTTAGAGAAAGTGTTAGCCTTCTTAGGGAAAGAAACATGCTCGGCGAAAGAATGGATGAGTCTGCTGGGAACCATTTCTTCGCTGGAGAAGTTTGTTTCCCTGGGGAGGTTGCACCCTCAGGCCACTCCAGTTTTTTTATGGCAGAAAACTGGAAAGACAAGAATCTAGACTCGACTTTGATTATCTCAAAAGCGGTCAAGGATCATCTGAAGTGGTGGCAAGATCCGACCAAACTCTCGGAAGGGATGTCCCTCAAGCTTTTGAGCCCCGACCTAGTGTTGTTCTCAGACGCCTCCATGGTGGGCTGGGGAGCAACACTAGGAAAGGAGGAAGTGTCAGGCCTCTGGAGAGGGGAACAGAGGTCCTGGCACATAAAACTTAAAAGAATTGGAGGCTATTCGGTTGGCTCTTCAGTTCTTCGAAGAACGATTGGTGGGCCGAGTTGTCCAGATCAACTCGGACAACACTACGGCTCTCGCTTACATAAACAAAAAAGCAGGGGGGACACACTCTCGATCACTGTTCGTGATAGCGAGAGACATCCTTCTATGGGCGAAAGCTCGAAACATAGTGATCCTGACAAGGTTCATTTCAGGAATTCAAAATGTTCGAGCGGATCTTTTAAGCCGTCGACATCAGATGCTTCCCACAGAATGGACCCTACATCTAGAAGTTTGTCAAGAGCTATGGAAGTTGTGGGTGGGACGGCCGCTAGTCGACCTCTTCGCAACCTCGAAAACGAAGAGGCTTCCGATTTATTGCTCTCCAGTTCTCGACCCGGAAGCAATAGCGGTAGATGCAATCCTATGGGACTGGACGGGGATGGATGTGTACGCCTTTCCCCGTTCAAACTCTTAGGAGAGGTAACAAGGAAGTTTGCGGCGTCGACAGGAGCGAGAATGACTCTGATCGCCCCCTTTTGGCCCTCAAGCGATTGGTTCACGGAGGTCATGTCTCTTCTGGTAGACTTCCCGAGAACCCTGCCAGAGAGAGTCGATCTTCTCAAACAGCCCCACTTCGAGAGGTACCACGGAAAACCTCTCCGCTCTGAGTCTGACTGCGTTCAGACTATCAAGAAGTTGGCCAGAGCGAGAGGTTTTTCAAGATCAGTGGCAGAGGCTATTGCCAATGCGAGAAGAGCTTCCTCTCGAGCAGTTTATCAGTCGAAGTGGGCTGTCTTCAGGAGATGGTGTAGGAAGAAAGGTATTTCCTCCTCCACGACCTCTGTGAACCAAATCACTGAGTTTCTTCTCCTGCATTTGAGAAATGTGGACAAACTAGCAGTGCCCACAATAAAAGGATACAAGAGTATGCTGTCAGCTGTCTTCCGCCACAGGGGATTAGACCTGACAAATGATAAAGATCTTCACGATCTTTTGAGATCGTTTGAGACAACCAAAGTACTACAACCGAAGGTTCCATCATGGAACCTTGATGTAGTTCTAAGGTTCTTGATGTCGGCTCCCTTTGAACCTCTGCATGCTGCCTCATTGAGAGAGACTACTAGAAAGGCGATTTTCCTAACTGCTCTTGCCACGGCAAAGAGGGTTAGTGAAATTCAGGCAATTAGTAAAGATGTGGGTTTCAGAGGACACAGTGCAGTGTGCTCCTTGGATCCTAATTTCTTAGCGAAGAATGAGAACCCATCTAACCCCTGGCCAAAACCTTTGAAATCAAGGGGTTAACAGAGTTCATCGGACAAGAGCCAGAGAGAGTCCTGTGCCCTGTCAGGGCTCTCAAATTTTACATGCAAAAGACCAAAGATTGTCGGGGTCCTTCTGAGAACTTATGGTGTTCTGTTAAGAGACCCGAATTTCCTATGTCGAAGAATGCACTGGCATTCTTTTTACGGAGCACCATCAGGGAGGCCCATGTGTCCTGGGCTCGGATGGTGATATGAAGCTTTTGAAAATAAAAGCCCATGAAGTGAGAGCTGTTGCGACTTCAATGGCATTTCGAAAGAATATGGCACTTAATGATATCATTAGCGCTACTTTTTGGCGAAGCAACTCTGTGTTTGCTTCACATTACCTGCGGGATGTGAAGACGGCATATGAGAACTGCGAGTCGCTAGGACCATACATATCCGCAGAAATGTGTTGGGGCAGGGAGCAGCACAAATACTATCCTATAGAAAAGGGGTAGGTGTGCTTTTTAATTTTGGTGTTGGTTTATGGTTGAAGGGTTGGTTGCTTGAGGCGCTTTCCCTTTCTTTAGCCTAGAAGTTATGGGACTAACTTCGATAGGTTAGGTCAGGTGGTGGTTTTTAGCTTCGTTGCCCTCACAGTATGGTCAATATGGTCTAGTCACATTGTGGTCACGCCCCCGTTGACAGATCATCTAGAGCGCACCAACTACACAGGTCACTACCTTGTTGGCAACTCTAGTAAAGCAAAAGCAGACCTTCGGTGACAGTAATCAGAAGCCAGCTATGCTAACAGGTAAGGAATCAAGATGTCAATCATCTGCACTTGAGGTGTTTCCTAAATCCTTCTATTCTGTCCCTTCCCACCTCCAATGGTGGGATTCAGCTATATATATATCTGACAGGTAAGTTTCATGAACAAAATGTTGTTGTTATGATACAATAAAGTTTGTTCATACTTACCTGGCAGATATATATATAATTAAAGTACCCACCCACCTCCCCTCAGGGGACAGTGGTATGAAAAATCTGAATAGAAAATGGGAATGATTCCTGATATCCGCCTCCCAGCGGCAGGAATGGGTACTAACCACCTGGCCGCCCACTGCGTGTGCCGGGAGTTTGAAATTCTGTCGGACGTCGAGAATACAGCTATATATATATCTGCCAGGTAAGTATGAACAAACTTTATTGTATCATAACAACAACATATTTAAATGGTATCTATGTAATAATTTGTTTAATAGTATCAGTTTGGTTTTGCACAAACTTATTACTTATAAATATTTTGCTCATGCATCAACATGAATCCCATATGCTCCATATAACAAGAAGAAAGGAGAACCACTATTGACCCACTAGATAGGGTTCTGAACCTGGAGTACGTGAGAGGAATTTTGGAGGTACATGACAGGTTTCTCAAAATACGTCAGTTTTGAATAACTGCAAACCTGTTTGTAGAAAGTGACCTACCAGATTCTGGTCAACAATGGGAAGTTCTTATTCTGCTCTAGGAAGAAATGTGTACGGAACCTCCTGGTGTTTCCTTCTACGTACCGCTGTAAGCAGGGATTCTCAGCACTATGCTTGATTAAAAACAAGTTACATTCACGTCTCGAAGTCAAAGACTAGATAAGAGGGCCTCTTTCAAAGACTGTGCCGAGGATTGACTTGTTGGTAGCAAAGAAACACGCCCAACCATCTCACTGAAATAGTCTATATACAGTACAGTCCCCAATTATGCGAGAATTTAGTCAATCCACGGCCTTGCAGAACTAGAAAATCTCAGATTTCGATACACATAACTTATGGGAATAATTCCACTAGGGCCAAGGCAAACCACAACTTACCCAGTCAAACTTTTTTATACTACCCATTTTTATGCATGACACTTACCTGGCAGTATATATATAGCTTATCCTCTTGTCGCACTGGCAGAATTTCAAAACTCGCGGCAACCGCTAGTACACTGGTAGTTCAGGTGATCGCCACCACCCAGTTCCCGTGGTGCTGGTGCTCGGAACCATTCCCGTTTTCCACAGATTTTCTCTGCCAGCCGAACCGGCAATATCGTTGTTGGTTCTCTGATAGAATTTCCTGCTCTTTGACTGACTTTTTGGATATTGGTATCGTATTCACGAAGTTAGCTTGGCAATCGCAATTGATCTTGCATTAGTATGTCTGATTCAGGGAGTATGTTTAGAGTTTGTGTGAAAGAAGGGTGTAAAGTGAGACTGCCGAAATCATCGGTAGATCCCCATACTGTATGTAAGAAGTGTCAAGAGTTTGTATGTACGTGGACAATAGGTGCAATGAATGTGAGTGTCTGAATGAGAAAGAGTGGAAGGCTCTTGTTAAGTATGTAGAGAGACTAGAAAAAGATCGGGTGAGAAGATCAGTTTCTAGAAGTGAGAGATCTGGTTCTTCGAGTAAACCTGTGAATGAATCTTTGCCTGTGTCTTCTCCAGCTCATTCACATGTAGATGTAGCACCTTCCCCTCAGGTTCCTCCTGCGCCCGTTGCTGTATCTGAGGATACTACGGATCTGCAAATTGTGAAAGTGTTCGCTGCCCTTGCGTCCATGGGAGATCAGATTAAACGGTTAACGGACAAAGTGGAAGTGTTTAATGACAGTGTTGTGGAGGGGGCGCCTGATCGTCCCTCTCGTGCTCCTAGACCTAGACCTCTGTCAAGCTCCCAGACCCAAGGGAGAAGGCATGTCGACAGTCGAAGGGAGGCGAGAGGGGTTTACTCTCGATCAGTCGTCCCTTCAGGCAGTCCTGTTGTTGCGTCCCAGGCTGCAGCAGTACGCCATAGGAAAGGCGATACTGGGAAGTGCATTTATTCTTCGGATAGTTCGGCTTCAGGAAGGAGTAGGCGTTTTGTGGAAGAATCGCGTCCTTTCAAGAGATCATACATGCCGACCTCGTCACAGGATGAAAGGGTTTTTGAGCAAGAGGGTTGGAGTAGCCCTGAGATATTTTCATCGGATGATGAGGAAGCAATCCCTATCAAGAGGAAGAGGATTTCTCGTCCTTTAGATGTGGCTAGCCGTGCGATGAGCGGTGTTTCCCCTATTAGAGAAACTCCGCTGCGTAGACGTCAGGATCGCTCGCCTCTCCGTTTTAGCCCAGTGCGTCCTCGATCTCCTCCGCCTCAGGAGTCTTGTCAGGAAGCGGAGACTAAGGAAGTTCTGCGGGACATGCAGGAGAGATTGGCAGTGCTTGTTAAATCCTGGGAAAAGCCCGAACAACCTTCGGCTAGACGTAAGGACTCGTCGCTCCCAGTTAAGTCCTCCAAGAGGACGCAGGACGTACAGTTGCCGCCTCGTTCTCAGGCGGGATCTTCTCGTAACCCAGGACGCAGTGTGTCCTATAGGAAGGACGATTCTCCGACACCGCAGGACGCAAGAGGAAGAGTGATGGACGCATGGTGGACGCAAACGTTACAGAGGACGCAGGACGCAGGCGGCAGCATGTGGAACCGTCTTCCCGACAAGGAAGAGAAGGGTTTTGCAAGGAGGCAGTTCCGCATTCGCTCTCCAGGCAAACTGTGGATAAGGATCCCGCTATGGATTGTCATCAGGATCTTGGATTTCAGGATATTTCTTCTCAGGAGGAAGACTTTGTTGAGTTTTCGGAAGAGGACAAGAATGTGGAAGCTCCTTCCTCGGACTACAAGAAGCTAACCGAGTGCCTCCTTTCATTGTTTGAAGGAGATTTTCAGCCTTCAGCCTCTATCTCCTCTATCTCAATTCTCGAAAGGACAAAAAGCAACCAAGAAATCTTCCTTTTGAAAATGACCTTGTCGATTTCAGCAAAGAAAGCCCTTCAACGTATTAATGAGTGGTTGAAGGAGAAGAGAGAGTCGGGGAAGACTTCTTTTGCTTTCCCTCCGGCCAAGTTGGCTTCGAAGTCTGGTGTTTGGTACGCTACGGGGGAAAGTCTTGGCCTGGGAGTTCCTGCCTCCTCCCAGGGAGACTTTTCTAATATAGTGGACAGCTCCCGTAGGCATGCCTTACACGCAGCCAAAATGTGGTGGACTTCTTCAGAGTTTGATCATTTGCTAAAGGGTATTTATCGGACTCTTGAAGTTTTTAATTTTCTCGATTGGTCGTTGGGTGCATTGGCTTGGACTTCAGAGATGGGAGATTCTTCAGACTCGGATTTACCTAGAAGCATCATGTCCTGTATGGATAAAACCTTGAGGGATGGAGCTAATGAACTTGCTCACTGTTTACAGCAGGTGTTTTAAAGAAAAGGTCTCTATTGTGCTCGTTCGCTGCGAAAGGAGTCTCGAACGCGCAAAAGTTGGAGTTGATGTTCTCCCCACTTTCAGGCATCAGCTTTTCCCACCGGACATCATAAGGATATCGCGCTTTCCCTTACTCAGAAGCTACAGGACCTGCTGACGTCCAGTAAGAAAGTATTTGCCCTCAAAGGTAGTGAAGAAGACACCGAAGGAAACAAGGACAGCACAGCAGCCCTTTTTCGGGGTAGGACTTTTTCCCGACCAGCCTTTAGAGGGAAAAGAGTTCCTGCCAAAAGAGGTTCGAAAACCTCAACCAAACAATGAGTTCGAAGTCCTCCAGACGTGTGTTGGGGCCAGACTTTTAGACTTCTGGGAAGTCTGGCAAAGCAGAGGAGCGGATCCTTGGTCTGTAAGTGTAGCGAAGGAAGGCTACAAGATCCCCTTTCCTAAAGAAACCACCTCTCGCTACAGCTCCGAGAGCCTTAGGGGCTCATTACATCGATTTAGAGAAGAGAGAGGCTCTTTGGCATCAAGTTGTCAGTATGTTAGAGAAGGGAGCCATAGAACCTGTTCTGGATCACGAATCCCCAGGTTTTACAACCGTCTTTTTCTGGTACCGAATCGTCGTCGGGAGGTTGGAGGCCAGTAAGTCAGCTAAACTTGTTCGTAGAAAAGACCAAGTTTATGCTGGAGACGAACGATTCAGTACTGGCAGCGGTACGTCAGGGGACTGGATGGTGACGCCTGGACCTTCAGGATGCGTATTTCCATATTCCGATTCATCCAAGGTCCAGGAATTATTTGAGATTCGTGATCCAGGACAATGTATATCAATTCAGAGCCCTTTGCTTTGGGCTTTGCACGGCCCCTCAAATCTTTACAAGGATGATGGCGAACGTGGCGAAGTGGCTTCATCTGTTAGGAGTCAGAGTCTCTCTCTATTTGGACGATTGGCTCATAAGAGCACAATCAAAGCAGCAATGTCTGGAGGACACGGACCTCACATTGGAATTAACAAAGCAGCTGGGTATGATGGTGAACCTGAAAAAGTCACATCTGATCCCCACACAGGAGCTAGTTTATTTGGGGATTCTGATATCCTCAGTGACTTTTCGGGCTTTTCTGTCCCCCGAAAGGCAGACCATGTGCCTTCGGAAAGTGCAAGAATTCCTATCGAAAGACCAATGCTCGGCGAGAGAGTGGATGAGCCTGCTGGGGACACACTCTTCGTTAGAGCGGTTCATTTCCCTAGGGAGACTTCACAATGATGCCCTTACAGTTCTTTCTGAACAAAGTCTGGCCAAGAAGATCGCAACCAGATTCCTTCCTGTTTCCAATTCCTTTAAAGATAAAGGAGGAATTAAAGTGGTGGTTAGCAGAGGGTACGTCACTCCAGCAGAGGAACCCAGACCTGATATTATTTTCCGACACGTCAGACGCAGGCTGGGGAGCGACGCTGGGCCCTCGAGAGGAGTCAGGCCTTTGGAACGAAGAAGAGAAAGCTTGGCACATAAACAGGAAGGAACTGATGGCGATTTTCTTGGCTCTGAAAGCGTTCAGACCGTGGATCAGCGGCAAAGTGGTGCAGATCAACGCGGACAATACCACAGCTCTGGCATACATACGCAAACAAGGAGGGACCCACTCGTTTACTCTTTGCAACTTGGCGAAGGAGATTCTTCTGTGGTCAGAGAGAGAGAACGTCACCCTGCTCACCAGGTTCATTCAAGGGGAGAAGAACGTCAGAGCGGACCTGTTGAGCAGGGAGGGACAAGTGCTTTCGACGGAGTGGATCTTGCATCAACAAGTATGCCAGAGGCTGTGGAAGCTTTGGGGCAGGCCAGTGGTGGATCTTTTCGCTACCGCAGCGACGAAGAGGTTACCGAATTACTGTTCTCCAGTCCCGGACCCTCTTGCAGTCGCAGTAGATGCCTTCCTACTAGATTGGACGGGGCTAGACGCGTACGCATTTCCCCCGTTCAAGATTTTAGAAAGGGTAATGAAGAAATTCAGAGAAAGTCAAGGAAACAAGGCTGACTCTAATAGCTCCATACTGGCCGGCCCAAACGTGGTTCACAGAGGTACTGGAATGGACAGTGGATTCTCCGAGAAGTCTACCCACGAGAGTAGATCTTCTCAAACAACCCCACTTCGACAGGTTCCACAAAAACACCCTCGCTCTGGGTCTGACTGCGTTCAGACTATCGAAAGACTTGTCAGAGCGAGGGGGTTTTCTAGAGAAGCAGCGAAGGCAGTTGCGAGAGCACGAAGAGCTTCAACTATCAAAGTGTACCAGTCGAAGTGGGAGAACTTCCGTAAATGGTGTAAGAATCGGAAGATTTCTTCATCCAGTACCTCTGTGACCCAAATTGCAGATTTCCTTCTGTATCTGAAGAAGGAAGTGGGTTTGGCAAATCAAACCATTAAGGGTTACAAATGTATGTTGTCTGCAGTGTTTAGGCACAGAGGATTAGATCTGTCCAATGACGCAGATCTTAGAGATCTTCTCAGATCTTTTAATACGAAGAAGGATCGACATTGCAGAGCTCCTTCTTGGAATCTTGATGTCGTACTCAAATTCTTAGAAACGGATAGGTTTGAACCTATGGACAGTGCTTCTTTACGAGAGCTAACGAAGAAGACTATTTTCTTGGTAGCCTTGCTTACAGCTAAAAGGATTAGTGAGCTGCAAGCTATTAACAAACAAGTAGGATGGAAGCACAACAAAGCAGTTTGTTCGTTCCAAGAGGAATTCTTAGCCAAGAATGAGAATCCTTCACATCCGTGGCCAAGGTCATTTGAGATTTCAGGACTGGCTGATCTAGTAGGTCAAGAACAGGAAAGGGTTCTTTGCCCAGTAAGAGCCTTACGTTACTACGTAGAAAGGACAAAAAGCATTAGAGGGGCTTCAGGTTCTCTCTGGTGTTCTGTGAAAGATCCTACTAGACCCATGTCTAAAAATGCTATGGCTTTTTTCGTAAGAGAAGTCATTAAGGAAGCACATTTGCTTTGCCAGGAAGAATTCTTCGGTTTGCTTAAGGTTAAAGCTCACGAAGTGAGAGCGGTAGCTACGTCCTGGCATTCAGGAAAAAATTTAGCCCTCAAGGACATTATAGATTCTACGTTTTGGAGGACAAATTCGGTCTTTGCTTCGCATTACCTCAGAGACGTGAAGACAACTTTTGATAATTGTCAAACGTTAGGCCCGTACGTATCCTCAGGTACAGTACTGGGCAAAGGAGTTTCACCCATAACCTACTAACATGCTAGGCTATTATATTAATTAGGTTATAGTGTTTTATGGTTGTCTGAGAAGGTTATTACCTGCTCAGTTTTTTGGTGTAGTATTTTGTTATAGTGATTGTGTGTGGTTCAGGTGACTAACTTTCCTAGCATGAATGCCCGTGGTAAATGAGGGCTAGGGTTCTCTGTCAGCAAATTGGTCATGTCCAGTTGTCAGACCCTTGTTATTAGCTCTCTCAACAAACAGGTCACATCCTAGTTGAGAGCTTACTAATGGTTTAGTCAGGCTAAGAGGCAGGACCTACGAAGTCAGCTACCTTAGCAGGTAAGGAACCTAATAGTAATTTTTAAAATTAACTAATTTTTAAATTATGACGATGTTTCTGTCTATGACCCACCTCCAAATGTGTCAATCAGCTATATATATACCTGCCAGGTAAGTGTCATGCATAAAAATGATATTGTTATGATACAATAAAGTTTTATGCATACTTACCTGGCAGGCATATATAACTTAAATTCCCACCCTCCTCCCCTCAGGAGACAGGGTTCGAGAAATCTGAGGAAACGGGAATGGTTTCCGAGTACCAGCGCAACGGGAACGGGTGGTGGCGATCACCTGAACTACCAGTGTACTAGCGGTTGCCGCGAGTTTTGAAATTCTGCCAGTGCGACAAGAGGATAAGCTATATATATACCTGCCAGGTAAGTATGCATAAAACTTTATTGTATCATAACAATATCATTTTTGATACTTCCTATGTACTATATACTCTAATTTTTTTCTAATATAAATTGTTTTATGGATAAATAAAACATTAAAAAGGTTTCGATAACTTGAAAAAGTTTAAAATTACACCCAGGGTGGTGAATACTCCCACATGTAAACTCTGCCTCCATTGGGTCCAAGTGTACTGTACAATAGTCATTTCCTTGGAAAAACCTTTTGGATGGAATTCCCTTTACCTATCCTCTGCCAAAAACCTTCAAACTCCTTTGTCTCATTCTCCGTGAAGATTTCTGCCTGAAGAGAGGCTTTGTGATCCATTTGAGGTTTTGGGGACTGGCGGATCATGTGTGTCTCACTTCCATTAGGCCTAAAAACTTGGTTATGAGCGCATGTCTCAGTTTTTTTGTCCGTCACGTTCACTATGCAATCGTTTTCATCTAAATTTATTCTGTGATAAAAAGAACTAATGAAAATTCAAAATTTGATATGAAATTACAATTTCTTAAAAAGAAATTATCAAAATTCAAAATTCAACTTAAAATGACAGTTTCTTGAAAAATTTAGATTGAACACATTTGCTTCTCTGTTAATCACTTTTACTAATAATTTTTATCAAAATCTATTTCAACAATAGAAAAAAATAAATGATCAAATGCCAAAAGTTAGTTAAAACAAGTTAACTTAAACAAATAAACTCTTACTTCATGTTTAGCAATGACGGATTTCAAGTTTTCTACTGCTGCCAAAATGGAAGTTGCTCTTTCCTTTCTCTTTAACTTAAGGACAAGCTTTTTAGTTTTGAGAAAATAGGTCTTCCTCTTCGACTTCTAGGCAGATGCATACATGATGTGGATGATCAGAATACACTTAGCAGATCTGAATAATACGTATGATGATGATGCCAATCATTTATACACACTGCGCCATGACGTCACAAATGCGTGAAGCAGAGCTTTCCATCTTAGTTAATGGCTGAGCAGGAAATTTTTCTCTCACATTCCCCCCACCCCTTCTTTCAGATACCAGCGAACACCCCCCCTCCACCTAAAAATACTTGAAAAGACAATAGATTTTGATACGTTTTTGCAGCGTGTAACTCGCAGGCTTTGAATGGCTCGCAGATGCAGAAAATCTATTGTTGAGAACTCGCGACTGCATAAAAGGGGAATCACACAATCCGATCACGTATATTTTGGGACCGGACTGTAATTGTATTTTAATGTTGTCACACACACACTGACTTCCCTATGAGTAAATAACTACATACTATAGTCGATTCACTTAAGGTGGATTCTTGTGCCTACGAGATGTTTGTTTGGCTGCCTCTGATTGGCTGGTACCGAGAGGTAGGCTGCTCACTCACTGTGTCATATTTTCGTTTGTAGCTTAGAAAACTAGCAATATGTTGATATTTCTTCATTTATCTCACGATTTGCAAAAGATAGGAAGTTTTGGTCATACCAAAGGATTTGGTATTAATTGTACAACTAAATAATCTTTTCCTGAAATCAATAAAGTAAAACACAATGGAATTACGAGCAACAGTGAAGAGAGAAACATTGTATTCTTTATACCTATTTTTATTTATAATTGGATTTTGAATAATGCATGTGATCAAGATAAAAATAGAACTTGTATTTCCATAAAATAAAATCACCCTGAATATTGCTGGTGCTTTCAGATTTTAGATGCATGTAATATGTGAAGAGAAAATGAAGTCAATCTTTCTTAATTTGTTGTTGTTTATTACTTCACTGAGATTACTGAGATTATTATTTCATATCACCCAAATAAGTCTCTGATATCTCTTTCGTTTGAAAATATATATTCATGTAATAAAATTAGAAGCAATATTCGGAAATAACCTGAGTAAAGCTTAGGCTGAGTTGAAGAATGCGAAGTCTGTCTACAGAGTTCAACTTCCTTGCTGGACTGAGTTCCCTGTGGCCCGCCTAGATATGAGCTAACGATACCAGATGCATCCATCTGATTATTGTTATTTTTTTCTTTATCAGATATGTCCATACATACTATATGATAGTGGATTGAAAGTGTTTGATAATCATAATGGGAATTCAGTGTATTTAATTTTAAAAATGTAATGATATAACATGGCAAATATTGTCAAAACTGCAACCTTCTTATATTGCTAATTGGCAAATCAACTCTCTCGCTGAGATGACAAACGCAACGATGTCTTGCAGATCACATTCTCTCAGCAATGCCGTCAAAATTTGATCATTTACTGATGCAACATAATAAGACATATTCTTAATTTCTCTTTACATATACACGTATCTAAAATCTGAAAGCATCAGCGTATTCAGGGTAAATTTGTTGTATGAAAACATAAGGTTTATTTTATCTGATCACTTTAATGATGCAAAGTCTGATGATAAGTAAAAACAGTCATAAAGAATTAAATGCTTCTTTCTTCACTTTTACTCGTAATTCCTTTGTGTTACTATCTTTTGTAAAATGTGAGATAAATAAAGAAATATAAACATATTGCTAGTTTTCTAAGCCACAGACAAAAAATATTGAGACACAGAGCAAGCAGCCTACCTCCTGGTACCAGCCAACTCAGAGGCAGCAAAACAAACTTCTCATAGGCACAAGAATCCACCTTAAGGGAATCAACTATAGTTCACTAATAACTAGTTGTGAGGCTTAAACAATCAGCATTAGTTCCCAGTCAGTGGAACACAATCCCTTCTTAATTCTATTTTGTTGTTTTTTTTCATGCTAGTGACGCTAGTCATGCGCACAGTAATTTCCCCATGTGTAACTAGTTATAAGCTGTATATAGCACCACTACTTCACAGTCACAGTTATTGGAAAAATATGCCTGATTTAGTTGTTTTATTATTTTTGTGTGCTATTCACACACACTGACTTACCTATCTCTGTTACTAGTGACAAGTTGCAACTTGCTGCAAGCAGCACTAGTTCACTGCCACAGTGATTGAAAACTGTCTGATATAATTGTTTTAGTAAATATATTGCATGCTAACAGCATGTGAAGTAAGGTCCTATCAACACTACCTTATACTAGTGACATACTCTCATTTATTGAAAATTTTTTCTGCACAGATATAGTATAACAAAATTTAAACTTCTAAAAGGTTGAGAACCCTTGCACTAGATAGTGCCAGTATTGTAGGTCCTCTCATCTTCCCAGTGGCAGCATTTAAGGTTAAGCTGTACATGGTTTCAGGTTTACTGTTGGCTAAGTGAGTTCAGTGGATTTCTAAGAGGAAAGTTATTTTGTCTACAGAGTAATCAGAATTCCAGTGATACTGTATGACCTGTGAAAAAATTATGTAAATTCTTAGCCAAAATAATAAATAAACAAAAGTATCATAAAAAACAAAAGTTTTACACTGTCACCAAGACTCTTAATGTAAATGAGTTAATGGACAAGTTGTATGTCAATATTACTGGTAATTTCTGCGTTTCTCAAATTGACCCTGATTTTTACTGGAACATTAATAGCAGACAAAAGTAACATTATGCTATGTTAAAAATGTTTTTCTGTAAATCATACCAAGCAAGAATATCATAATCAAATTGGAAATTTTTGTAATACTTTTTGTTTGTTTTTTTAATGCTAGTTTCTCAAGAACTTTATCTGAGATTAAAAAGTAATTGCTGTCTAAGTCTACATCCAATACTGTTACAGTCTTCACATACGACACAGTTGTACCCCATCCATTTGCATGTACTGAGACACCTTTGGCCAAGGAAATTTCTGATGCAGCACAGCTGGATAGTTTATACCATATACTACTACATTACTGTATTACAGTTTAAGTTTTTCCATTTTCTGTTATGTCTACTTTGTAATCGGGTCAAGTTTATCCATCTTAGCTAATATTGAAATTAATGAAGAAAAAACATGTAACAAATTGTTTTTAAAAGTGAACTAAAAAATTACAACAATCAATATGCTGTACCAGCCAGTGTCAAAGTACTTCAGTTCATTGAGGCAGTCAAATGCACACAGCTCACCAGCCAAAAACAAAGCCATCAGCTTGTGAGTAGTAATGCCACCAAGCAGTTTACCCCTTTGTTTTTATGCCATGGATGTATTGTTTTAAAGATTTTGCTAGTCAGAATTGTAGTGGTATCTTTGAGGTTGTAATGTTTTTAAAACCCAGGAGTTATGGTTTTACTTACACTAATTATTATAATTGTTTTCATTTGTTTTATTTTAGTATTTTCCACTTTTTTTATAAATATTTTATATGCATATTTTTTTTTCAGATCTATCGAGGAGATGGCACTGGTCGACCCCAGGAGTTCATCTTCAGCTTTGGGATACAGCTGGACAGGAAAAGTAGGGTTTTAGTTTTATTTCACATTTTATCATGCAGTACTCCAGTATCACTTAATACAGTATTCCTATATTAACATAGCTAAAAGTTCTGACTATTAAGTAATGGTTTGTATTACGCATATTTTTTTGAGATGTTCTTGGGTGTAGTTGCACTGCATCACTATTTTTTACATTGGCTAACATTTGCATGAGACCAGTCTTTAACAGAAATGTTATTTGGTCTTTCATTTTAGTTTTTATAGCTGTTCACCAACCCAAATAAGTTGCATAACTCCTCCATAATATTTTGTAAGTTATTGTGGTACTTTGTATATTCTGTGCAGAATTGCAGTATTTGGATAAGTATTTAGATTCAGTTGATATAGCTGTGGGATTGTAAAAATTAATGTAGAAAATTTTAAGGGGCGGGGTGATGATATTTAAGTTACCTATTAATTTAGATATGTGCAAATTTCCATTGAATTTTTCATGTTACTATATGAATATCTGAAAAAAAGATTAATTGCAAATTAATTTATAATTCCATGTACAGTACTGGAATAATATGCCACAACACATTATTTGCTTCATGCGGAGAAACAGATACTGTAGGCCTGTGTCATTTGAAAATGCTGCTTACTGAGTATTGATGACCAGTACAACTTTGACTTGCTTTAGCATTTATTTGCAGGCACATTGTGCATAGATGCTCAACGTGTGTATGTTATTTAGAATATTTTGTAAAAGAATATGAAACTATCTTGCTCTACAGGGAACTAATTTAGGAATTACCATACTATTAGAGGCACTTTAATCTAAATTTGTTCTATCACAAACATTATTTATAAATACCCATTTTGTATACCACAAAATTGCCCCAAGCACTTCAGTCCTTCTTAAGGAAAGAAAACAGTAGTCATGTGTTGCCAGATTCCAGGGTCTCAAACAGACGTGTCAATGTTTGTTCATCTGCAGCAGTATCCACAAGTATTACAACAAAGTCTTCATTGGTCTTTGGCAAATTGTATATACTTATATATTTATTTTTTTTAAGGTTACTTTTGTTTTACCTTTGATTTATGTCAATATATATGTCAAAGATCTTTCGCCTTGGTCTCCTGCTGCTGCTGCTGCTGTGATGCTACCCATTGTTGCTTTTTAGGTCCCTCAGCAGACTACTTTTCTGTTGTTGGTTTTGCAGAGTAGAGATGCTTAGGAAAAATTTTAGACTTTTCTGGCTGTCCTCCATTTCTTCTCCATTGCAGTCCTTCCCAGAGAAGGATAATTTTCATATAATTGTTTTTGTTATGTAGTTTTTGAGACCATTCTTATGAGGGGCGTAAATACATTTGCTTCCCCCTTTCCTTTATTTAAAGAGGCACCTGTAACCTTGGGCTGACGGCTGTATGTTTCTTGGTTATAAACCAGTAGGCCAAATTCTCTGTGTACCAGGCCTGTAAAGATTTGATGTTATGAACCCAATGAGTTGTGATGGTGAAATTATAGAAGCCCTGATAGGTGTAGAAGATAAGGCCTTGTATGATAGTACAACACTACAAACTGGATTTGTTGCAAATTTAACGTAGAAGCCAGGGCAGCTGGTTATGGCAGTCATGACTAACATGATTCCATAGGAGGCTGAAGTTCCTTTCCTGTCCTGTGAATATCTTATAGTTTTTTGAGATATTAGTCTTTTGAGAAGGCTAATGCATTTTCTTCTCCCTTTCTTATATTTATAAAGAGGTACCTGTAATCATGGGCAGGTAGGTCTGTGATTCCTCCTTATGAACCAGGAGGTCAAATTCTCCAGTGAACCAGGTCTATAAAGATTTGATGTTATGGACCCCATGGGTCATGATGGGGAAACTTACAGAAAGCCCTGATGGATCTTTGCAAGATAAGGTCTCTTGTGATGTACAGTACTATGAACTGGATTTGTTGCGTACTTAATGTAGAAGCTAGGGTAGCTGGTCATGGCAGTCATGCTCAACATGATCCTATGAAGGCTGAAGTTCCTTTCCTGCCCTGTGGCCATCATGTTACCAACACCTCTCATATGTCAATGAGCACAAGGCAAGAAGAGGCACTGAAAGGTCTAAGCAAGCTGATGGTATTCTAATTTTTATTGTTTTAACTTACAAGCTGAGATACTTTAGACAACCGGATGATCCTCACAGTTGCAACACCTACCTTGGGATATCAAGACATTGACTTGTCCATCTGTGACTTTTGCAAGCTGACACTATAAAATACTTCAGAAGGGAGTATCTATATAAAATGCTTCAGAAGGGAGTTGCTAGCCATACTTGATTGGCAGGATTGGGCCTTGGTTATGACAAGTGATTCCTTTCATTGAAGAATGCTTGAGATTATAGATAATGTTCACCTGGCTGACAGAAGTGTCTCAGTTTGGTTATTATTTAGACTTAAGAAACCTCCTCCCTTGTGAGTACGTGACTGCTGATTTATGCAAGGAAATGTAAGAGACCCAATTGATAAGCTAGATAGTACACTCACCAGAGGAGTGATTAATAATCAGTAGGTTTTTACTTTTGCTCATTGGTTAAATTTCCAGAACCAGACTTTGGGATGTAGAAATTTAAGATATTCTCAGAAGACTCCAATCTGTAAATTTTACTTCTACTCATTGGTTAAATTTCCAGAACCAGATTTTTGGATGTAGGAATTTAAGATATCTTCATCAGACTACTCAGATTTATCACTTTAGACATCTTCAGTTCAGAAGATTAGCAGTATGCTTTTATGAGAGTAGTACCTCCTACCAGATGGCAGCAGTCATCCTTTCAGAGTTGAAGAGGTGGATCACTCTTACTCCATTATCATAATGCCTAGAAATTTGAAGAAAAAGAGGTAAGAGTGGATCTACTACAGAATCCTCATTTCAGGCTGGAGATAGTGACTTCAGTCTGTTAGCCTATTTAGAAAGGGTGACTCCCTGGTCAAGCCCGTAGTACCATTTCTGTTGTACTCTGTTATTTTGAACTATCACTGCCCCATAGTGGCTGACATGACTTTTGCTCAGTAAATATGACCACAAAGAAACAAAATAAGGCTTCGCTGGTTTTAGACGATACTTATGTAGTAGTGTCTGCTGTTGCAGTGTTTTTCTAACACCTTCACCAACTTCTCCAGTTGTGCTAAGACCTGGTTTCAGGTCAGCTAGATAATTTTATTGCATATCTGACAGAAAAAAGTATCAAGATGTTGAGTGTCATTGATGCAAATTTCTCCAGAGTTTGGGTCATACTGCACGGAGGAGACAAAACTCCAACTGGCAAAATGGTCTCCCTGTATTGGTTGATTCATTAGAGGGAGTTTAGGGTCTGTTATCATTGGTTTAAACAGTACAAGTTGCAGATGGTTGTAGCCCAGCTAAACAAGCTACCCATTTGCCTTCTGAGACAAGTGTTTGATGATATCCTCTTTGATGGCACAGTCCTCTTGAATAGACCCTTGTTGCTGGTCCCTCACCACCTCAGGGGGCCGGGGGTCTTGTGCTTGTGGGTTCTTTACCATGGTTCTGCTTTTCACAAACGTGTTAAGTTGGGGGTTGGCAGCCCATTTGCTAGACTCTCAGGTCTCAGATGACATCTCTGTAGAAGGAGCTAGATATTTTATTTGGATCTGCAAGCATTCTTTCATCATGTACATGTAAAAGGCAAGGTAGTTGAAATCATGACCAGCAAGAATACCCCAAGACCCAAAAGGACCTTTCTTTATGCTGACTGTTTGTCAAAGATGCAAATCCCTCTTTACTGGCCCAAACCACTGCACTCTTTGCTATTCCATCTCTTGTAGTCATGTCAAGTACGGAGAAGGCCTTCAAAAGCACAGATATTTGCAATTCATTGGTAGCATGGTAGAGCATAGGGTGTTCATAAAATTAACTTTTCTTGCCTCCTGTAAGTATCAGAAACTAGTAACTTGGAATATGCGTGCTATTCCATTCTAGTGCAAACAGTATAGTTTAGGAGCTTTTAAGATATTACTGATGACATACTTTCTCAAATTATGGTTCTTAGCTAATTAAGATTTTTTTTGAAGCTTCATGATGGGGTCAGACTCCTAATTCTTTGTCCCTGCTTAGGAGAGGTTCCTAGATCTGTAGATTCATGAAATTGACCATCCTTTCTTTTATTCATTATAGATGTTTCCTATGATATGGACTTCCAAGGGTTAATTTCAGCTATATCACACTTAGTGTATAGGCAAGTGCTGTCCTTCTGGAACGTTTGTCTTTCTTGGGCTTACTGCTCTCATTCCCATCAAATTTCCTAACAGTTCTGAATGAGAAAGCTGACTGAATGAACCAAGAATATATTAAATACAAAATTTTTTGAGTCAGTTCAGTTTATAAAGTTTCTGTCTCAATAACAATCTCGGCTATCTTATTCTCAGGTTTTTAACATCTCAGTTATTCTCACCTAAATGGAGATTTGGCCAAATTGCAAGTGCAGATTTATAGTGAAACAGTAAACTATTGCAGAATAGAATTAATTTTCTCTACTTCCAATGCAAGTTGCCACCCTCTCAACCTGCAGATTTCTTACAGCTTATGTATTAGACAATATGAATAATGGCACAAATACCTGTTTTAGAAGCATCGATCTGCCTACTCTTTTACATTCTGTTTCTTTTTAGAGGAACTGAAGTGTCTGGGATGATCACTTGGCACACAAAAAGGTCAACTTTATACTGTAATGAGTATGATGTTTTTCAAGTTCTATCTCTTTTAATCCATTTGAATATAGGAGTTGAATTACATAATTGTAGAAGCTGTTTTATATGATATATTGCCAGTAAGTGTAGTTAAGGGCGTTACATGGTAGCTTTAATTTGGGGTCAACATATGTTACTGAGAGAGAGTAATGTAGTAGGTAGGGGCTGGATTATATGTTCATTTAGATAAAATACTTAGAATAATTTTTTACTGCACATCTGATATAGATGAATCTTTAATCATGGAAAATATATAATATTGGGTAGGGTACTGATACATTACTTGAAAAGAAAGTGAGATGAAGACCTTTCCTGGTTTCTATTTAAAAGATACATTATGTCTGCAATATTTCCTATTCAATGTATAATAGGAAATTGTTTAATTCTTGAGAGAAGTTTTTATCCAAGTAAAAATAGGTGCAGGATGTAGGATGGAAGACATGGAAAATATGCAAATAATTAATAGCAATGCCTTCAAGACCATTTAATGCAGGTGATGCCTTTTAGGAGCATTTCCTGCACCTTTTTTTTATTTTTTATACAGTGTGCCCCCATATTCACGGGGTATGCGTACCAGACCCCCCCCCCCGCGCGCGCGCGAATAATTGAAACCCCTAGAAAAACACTTAAAAATGCCTATTTTGTTAGTTAAAACTCGAGAAAACCTACTAAAAAATTTTTATGCCTGGTTTTTCAATAGCTTTATCAGAAAAAGTGCATTTTATGATCGAAATTGATAAAAAAAAAAAAACAGGACAGAAAAATACAGCGAATAGGCGTATTTTCCGCGAATAATGGGGTTATATGTTCTAGAGAGAAATCCATGAATATTTGAGTCGGCAATACTGTAATGGGGTATGTAATAGGAAATTTCTTCATTTCGCTATGAAGTTTCATCTCGTGTATGATGCTACCCCCTTAAAATTATCTCCAAAATTAGGTCTTCTAAAGTCGCATGATATGTGAGTATATACGGTACAGTTGTTACCTCAAGATACAAAATTAATCCGTTCCGAGGCGGCCTTCGTATCGTGAGTTTTTTCTTATCTTGACCACATTTACATGTAAAATGGCTAATCCGTTCCAAGCCCTCCAAAAACACCCCAGTAAATTTCATAATAAAGGTAAATTGACCTATAAACAATGAAATACTACAACAATTTGCACCATTCAATACCTAACTTAATACGTACTGCTAATATGTACTACATAGTACCTGTAAATAAACTGCATTAGTGTACATGGTATACAAGAAATACTGTACGTACATACGTACGTATGTACTAAAATGTGGAAGCTTACCTTTCGAGTGAGGCTATCTCCAAAAGTGGCGACAGAGGAGGAGGACAAATGGCAGATACGTACACTTAACTTTACGAAACACATAAAAAATGTAAGGAAAACATAAACTAAACTTTACGAAACACATTAACAAAACTGTAACAATCAACTTTAAAAAAGCTTAAAATAATTTTTTTTTTTTTTTTTTTTTTTTTTTTTTTTTTTTTTGTTTTTTTTTTTTTTTACAAAATTTCAACTTCATTACCACTTTCAACTTTCTGTTTTTTCATAGTATCACTTGGTCCTTCCTTTTGCTTACTCCTACTAAAGGCCTCATAACTATCCAAGGAAGATTGCTTCTGCCTGCTTTTGACAATGTTCCTGAAACGACTCAGGCAAACATCATCGAACTGTGCAAGCATATGACCTGTGTAAGCCTTTTCGGGGTCTCTCTTTTCTACGAATGATTGCACACTATGAAAGCAGCTTTAGAGGCATCCTTAATTTCTGCCGTTGTCATAGAGTCGTTGTCCTCCTCCTCGCCGCTGCTATAGAACTCTTCTTGAACGACGTTATGTTGCATGGCCTTCAACTAACTCCTTCAGGTCATACGTCGTAAGCTCCTTTTGGTGCTCCTCGAGAAGGTCATTGATGTCGTCCTCGTCGACAACGAGCCCCATGGACTTGCCGAGTGCAACGATCTCTTCAAGATCTGGTTGCGAAACAGTTTCAGGATCATCAACTGTTCCTGAATCTGCAGCACCAGCTTAGCCCACGTCGAATCCTTGAAGTCTCGGGTGGATACGGCTTCAGGCCAGAGTTTCCTCCACGAGGAATTCAAGGTTTGCCTCGAAACCTCCTGAAGCTTCTAACAAGTTTACAAGTTACCTGTTAATGAATCATTCTAGTATTTAACTCCCTCTATCATAACAAAAAATACAGGTACTTCCCAGTGTATGATTAGTTTCTCCTATGGTGATATGATAGTTTTGGCTGTGTAAAGCTTGCTTGTGCTCACAGATGATGATTTGTGCAAATAAGGGTGTAAAGGGGTAACCTCCAAAGTTTTGTACATGGAACTTACCCAGCAGATATATACTTAGCTATAGACTCCGTCGTCCCCCGACAGAAATTCGAATTTCGCGGCACACGCTGCAGGTAGGTCAGGTGATCTACCGCCCTGCCGCTGGGTGGCAGGAATAGGAACGATTACCGTTCTAGAATCAGATTTTCTCTGTCGCGGTAGTGTCAACATACGTTGTTGCTACCTCCTGACTTGATTTTCGTTGTTTCATCGCCATCGACCTTCTGGGCTGTCTTTTGCAGGGAAGTACTGGGTCTTTGGTTTGGCATACGCTTTTTATTAACTTTTAATGAATTTGGCTTCGAAATTTCGAAGAATATATTACGTGAAACTACCGAATTTTTTCGGTAGACACTTATATTTTGCAATAAGGGAAATATTGATTTTTTTTTTCACTAATACGTGTATAAGTGTTAGAACTTGATGAAGGAAATATAAGATCTAACTTCCTACTTTAGGAAGTCAGAAAGCATATAACTAGATACGCTCCTTTAGAAGCTTAAGAGCTCTCGTACTAACGAGCAGTTAGAGTATTGACAATTCTAGTAGTTGTTGCATCCTCATCACCACCTTACTCCACAGAATCTACAAATTCTATGTGCAAATTTGAAGATAAATGGATGGAGCTCAAAAGGCGAGCTCTAAAAAGGTAAGAAGTGAATATAGTGTTCCCAGTGCAGTGGAGGGTGCGTCTGATCGGCTCCGTAGCGCTTCCAGGCCTAGACCTCTTCCAAACTCCCAGACCCAGTGGAGGAGGAAAGTCGACAGCCGCAGGAAGGTTAGGGAGAACCCCCACCGGTCAGGCGTCCCCTCGGCAGGTTCTGTAGAACGTCCAGACTGCCAAGGATAGCCATTGATAAGGCATCCTTAAAAAAGTGCGTCTCTTCATCTTACATCCGAAAAGACGAAGAATGTATGTTTGGAGTGATCTAGCGCGTTCTCTGAAAACTAAGAGAACACTGAGCAAGAGCCAGCCGCTGCCAGCCAGGAAGCCGCGTTCCAGCAAGCTAGCGTTCCAGCTAACAGACTAGCGCGAGCCGCGTTCCTACAACCAAACGCGAGCCGCGTTCTAGAAAATTTTTCTTGGCGCAAGGCGCCTTCAAAGAGACGAAGCGCCAGCCTGGCGCAAATTGCGCCAGAAAAACAGACGGCTAGAGCAAGGAGCCTTACAGTAGAGTGGCAATCAGAACGATCCTTCCATTGAACGTTTCCGGGCAAGAGGCTCTTTCTAAAAGGGGTCTAGTAGGCGCTCGGAACTGTCAGGGCGCACGGGACCTTCCACGCAAGCGGAACGTTCCAGGAGCGAGTCTCCTTTCTAGCGTGCGGAACATTCCAGGCGCGCGGAACATTCCAGGCGCTAGGTGCAAGGATCCAGGCGCCAGAATATCCTTTCTCTATCTGCCTCGGCAGGGAAAGAAGGTAGTAGAGTATCTGCTGTATGAGAATACGATACGGCAAATCATAAGCACATACCGTAGTTACTTCTTTGCTGAGCAACTCAATTACCAGTATCCTTCCAGGAATTTCCTAGGAAGGACTACGCTGAAAGGGATTGTTAAGACAACACCTACTTAGCTTCTAGATTTATCGAAGTCTTGTTTCGCTTAGATATGCATTATAAGAACTTCCTGAAGTTCGATAATAATGTTATAAGATTCCTTTATTAAATGGAGTAGCTGGCAACTCTGGAAGAGTAAGGCCAGTCGGCTAACGAGACTGCTATCGCTTAGACACCAAACGCAGTATCTTGTAGGTGTCGGTCATGAGTTGGCGGTAACATGTCTCTCTCCTGCGGGATGGAATGAATAACCGTGTCTCTCCCCTACAATCGAGGTTAGCCTCGGATTGAGGGGATAGTTAAGCAAACATAAATAAAATATTGTCTGCCTTTTGCTAAGAAGCTTTCAATAAGAAAGATATTACATTTCAATGCTGTTTACCGTAGGTAACATTTTTAAAGGATTCTAACGCAGCGAAACTCTATATTGTATAATGCTCTCATGCTTACGAAAGCATGGCTTATTAGAGTACATGCTTAGTGAGAAGATGAATGTAGTAGAGAATTCACTTTAAGACTACGGTATGGTCAGTCTTATGCACATACCGAGGTTAACTACAGAATTCCTAGTATCCTTACAAAGGTTTCCTAGATTAATGCTGTTTGCCACAATGTGACAGTATTATAAAGGATTCTAATACGGCAGCGCGCGATATATATAATTCTCTCATCCTTTCGAGAAACGCACACACCCTTTTTTTAAATTCGATATTGCTCAAGAAGAAGTTGGGTGAGTCGGATGGAAACATTCTCTTAGTGGCAGAAGTTGTTTCCCTGAATGTCCCTGAATGGACTATACTACGTATATAAAAGTTTTTTCCCACTTAGAACGGAATTAACATGTGAAGGATGTCGGGTACCATAAAGGCATAGATGTTATGGCATAACCTAAAAAGAAACTAGAAGGAAGCGCCAGCCTGGCGCAAATTGTGCCAGAAGCACCATCCAAGATATTTTCTCGTTTTAGCGAGTTATAACTTAAAGAGTCCAGTAGCCTCTCGGACAGCGCTCGGTAACGGCAAGATTCGTTCCTGATTTCGTTACCCATTTAATCGAAAAGGGGTCGCTTACAAGGAATGATGAAATGATTTATTTTAATCACTTAGGCCAATTCCACGACTCTCTCATATCGCAAAGAGCATCGAGAATCTCTTTTTTCCGCCCCGGTTTCGCGTTAACAAAAGAGAACCTATTTGGGAACAGACACGGAACGTAACGATCCTTAAGAGGTTCGATGCAAGATTTTGCATGTCCGTGAGAAACCTTCTCGATCGAAGGATAATAACTGTTAACGTATGTCTAACATTTATTGAAAAGAGTTGTGAGAACCTGCGGAAAGTCTCTTCATAGATCTCTTTGTAAGGTAGAAGACGAACAGGCTTCCTTTAGACTGCTTCTTTTTCCTCGAACCAAGAGAGGTAGCAATATAAAAAGACATCTTTAAATTTAAAGAAGGGGAATAAACTTTAGCCTTTTTTCCCCTAGTTATAAATTCTTAACAGATATTAAGATAATTGGGCGTCAAAGGAAGAGAGGTATGTATGCCTCATTTTGGCCTTAGAGAGGTTGGATTCACAGAAGTCACGTTCTTCTCACAGCATGTTTCGTAAGGCTTTTCCAAGAGTATCTGGATATTCTATCAGAATCTATTATAAATAGACCTATTAAAACCTCTCCACTCTGAGTCTGTCCGCGTGCAGACTGACCAGAAGTGGACATGAATGAGAGGTTTTTTCAAGGTAAAATGACAATAGTCATGGCTAAAACATAGAATTGCTGCAGATCGTGTTAGGGAATGAGGAAACTGTCCTCTTCCGGATACCTCTGTGAACCACATAGACGGGTTTTTTCTTCACTTTCAGAGGAAGAATCACCTATGTATATACTGCTATCAAAGAACGCAGTTAAAGGCCATACTCTGTCTCTACAAAGGGAATTAGAAGATAAACAGAGGATTAAGATCTTCGGGATCTTATACGATACCGGCAATACGACAAGAGTAGGATATCATGTACTTCGAATGGGATTTTTTTTTTGTGGCCACAGATTCCGTGTTCCGACAAAATGGAACTGCTCCTCATCTGACTTCTTTGAGGAAGTTTATGAAGGAATTCTTTGTTTCTCCTTAGCCCTAAACGACCAAGAAGACAAGTGAATTTTTTGGTGCATTGGAATCTCGCATCAGATTCAATGGAGACTCGGCAATGGGTTCTTGCCAGCATAGTATGTCGGGCAAAGAAATAAATCCCTCTATTCCTGACGCAACGCTTTCAGAGAGAAGTTTAGTTGCCCAGGCAGGGTACTTACAGTTTTCATCTACAGAAGAAGATATGGTTTAAACGTTTGCCTACAGAGTCTTCGGGGTGCGATGAGGGCTCAAAAGCTTCCCAGAAGGTATTCAGAAGGATACAATAAGAGCTAGAAATCAGGGTTCCGCCCAATTTCAGCTCAGAGTCTCCTTCGACTTCCAGACTCCTTCCCTCCTTCGGGGCTAAGGATAGGGAAGATTCTGCAACGAGGAACCTCATCAACATGTAAGAAGAGATCTCGTTAGCAAAAGAAGTGTTCACGAAGATCCTCCTCGGAGGAAGACTCTTCTCTCTCGTGTTGTTAGATATCCTGTCGTCTACTGGGTGTAGCTGACTAAAAATCACCTCCCCTGGCCAGGGCCAAAAGCTCAAAGGGGAAGAATTTCTTCCACCCTTTCTCCAGTCTCCTGATAAAACTATGTGGTTGTTCAGGACTCTCGGACAATGTAGCGCCAGCCAAGCGCCAAATGCCAATACAGGCGAAAAACGCCAGAGGCGGACAGTTCCACGGAACTCTGTCATGGTCGGATACTGAGAAGGAGCGGGGGCCTCCAACCTGGCGCAAATGCGCCAGAGGCGAACAAATCGGACAGATATAAGAGTGTCCGATGTGGACATCGTCAGACAGCCTAGAGACTCTTCCAAGCTCGAAGCTCCAGCAATTGTGGAGGAGCCAAGCAGGCGCGAGGTGCCAGCCAGGCTCTAGGGGCCAGGCCAGCTAGGAGCCAGCCAGGCTCTAGGAGCCAGCCAGGCTCTAGGAGCCAGCCAGGCTCTAGGAGCCAGCCAGGCTCTAGGAGCCAGCCAGGCTATAGGAAGCCAAGGCCAGGCTCTAGGAGCCAGCCGGCTCTAGGAGCCAGCCAGGGTTCTAGGAGCCAGCCAGGCTAGGAGGCAGCCAGGCTCTAGCCAGCCAGCTCTAGGAGGCAGCCAGCCAGGCTCTAGGAGCCAGCCAGGCTCTAGAAGCCAGCCAGGCGCCATCCAGGTGCCAGGCTCCTTCAAGGCTAGGCTCCAGTCAGGATTGAGGATCCATCCAGACGCAAGGCTCCTTCCAGTAAAGATAACCTAAAGCTCTGTCATGTAAGAGGGCTAGTCCCCATTGATATGGATACAGGTAAGGCTCTGCCATGTAAGTGGGTCAGCCCCCATTGGCACGATCCGAGAAGGCTCTGTCGTGTAAGCGGGCTAGCCCCCATTTGACATGATCCAGAAGGGGTTTTGTCAGTCATAGGTCCCTACCTCGCTGAAACTCTTGAGGCATGCAGACTCATAGACAGTAATCATGAAGTCTTCTGCCAGGCTCCAGGTGCCTTCCAGGCGCAAGGCACCAGCCAGACGCAAGGCTCCAGCCAGGCGCGAGGCGCTAGCAGGAAGGAGGAGCCAATCAGGCACCAGCCAGGCGCTAGGCGCCAGCCAGGCGCAAGGCGCCATCTAGGCGCGAGGCCTCCAGCCAGGCTCTAGGCGCCATTCAGGCGCAAGGCTCCAGCCAGGCGCGAGGCGCTAGACAGGCGCTAGGCGCCTGCCAAGCGCTAGCCAGGGCTCCAGGCTTCACCCAGAAGAGATCTATATCAAAGAACGCCCCTGGCCTTCTTTGAGACATTGTGATCTCCTAAGCACTTGATAAGTGCATTGATGATTCCTTCAAACAGCTGAGAATTAAAAGCGCATGAAGTGCGAGCTTTTCCGAATTCTTGTTTCTTTCCCTAACTATGTCATAAGGACATATTAGCTGTCACATACGGGAGATGCAACTCTGTGTTGACTTCCCATTATCCGAAGGATGTCAAGATAACCTTCGAGGGATCCTTCTCTCTTGGTTGATACGTGTCTGCGGGATACATTGTTTCTGGGATAGGGAGCAGATACTGATCCTTAACTAGTGAGTTAAATTTTATTTAACGTCGTGTTTTTTCTTTGGGTTGTTTGAAAGGAGTTTGTAGATAACTCTTTTCAACTTAAGCACTAACCCTCGTGTTAGGATCAGGTGATCGGGATCGGTGTTGTGGCTCCTTAATTATGCCACTAGGCATAGGCATATTTGTCATGTAAGAGGCTCTGTCGAGTAAATGGATAAGACCCCATCGACAGACCCACAAGAACTCTTAGCCATAGGTCACATCCTCGCTGAGGCTCTTGAGGCGAAGCAGATTCCTAGGCATTAGCCATGGAGGCTCCGGCCTGATCAAGTAGGAACCAAGGTTTTTATTTATTTTTATTACCTACCACGTATGTTGTTTACCTGTCTATTTCAGTAAATAGTTGTCTCTTTCCACCACCAAGGGTGTCAATCAGCTAAGTATATATCTGCTGGGTAAGTTCCATGTACAAAATGATATTGTTAAGATACAATAAGTTTTGTACATACTTAACCTGGCAGATATATACGATTGATGGGGCCCACCCAACCTCCCCTCAGGAGACAGGTGGAAGAGAAAATCTGGTTCTAGAACGGTAATCGTTCCTATTCCTGCCACC
>NC_061104.1:50706323-50708823 GCF_015104395.2 Macrobrachium nipponense | reverse complement strand
CGTATGTAATATGTACTACTGTATGTAAAAACCTTACTGTTCATACTTTGTTACACTACATGTTACATGTGATACGTATACTTTCCTGAAGGGTTTTTTCCATCCAAAAAATGGTGCTTCTACTTGTAGTAGTTATCCCTTGATGACACTTGTAGTAACAACCTGGAGTTGTGTGAAAAAATGTTGGTTCTGGAAGGAAAAAGTAACAAAATTAGTGTACAAAATATACACTACAGAAAGTTGTGAATGCATATGTTAATTACTGTAGATATATCAAGAGTACTAAAAGAGTTAATGTATGTTAATTAATTCCTTACCTTTAGTTTATATTTTGCATTCATCGTAACCCTGGATGGACAAAGTCTTATGTGGCCCCATAGCCTACATCATTCAGGGGGTTCTGGAATGTACAAAAAATAATTTTGTCAGTAAGTACTCTATGCATAGTAAGTTACATACAGTAATATGCACCATACAGTGGTTTAATATCACATATAACATGTAGTATAAAACTTAATTTAGAAATTCCTTAACATAACTTACCAACTTTTAGTGAGTCCTCACAAAGCTGTGTTACCTAGGTTGTGGGAGATGGAGGTGGAGGTGTAGAGCATTCATGATAAGGATGCATTCCAAACCTAACTTCAGTGTGCTTTATCACAGATAACAGGCTAGGATGATGGGCAGTCTGGAATGAAGAATTAATATTAAAGGACAGTATGTAACCACTTAGGTGTACAAAATTTATTGTACGTATGCAAACATTAAACACAACTGAGAATTCCTTACCTTCAGCAAAATGAAGACATGTAGGCTATGTAGAGGTCTGGTTTATGTAAGTCACAGGTGCATGCCAGTCTGGAATGATAATGTAATAGTACATATGATTATAGTATGTATGTTACATACATAACATGGTTATTACATATGTAATATTAAAACATTAATAAAAAAAAATGTCCTTACCAAATTCTAGTGGTTGGCTTGCTTACTGGGATGGTCATATGGTACATGAGAGTGGGTGGCTGGGCTATGGAGTGGGATGGGCAGGTGCTTGGGAGTCTGGAATGATAAAAAATATATAAAATGATAGTTACTACTACTGTAACTACTGCACATGTTATTTACTTGTTTGACATATGTAGTGTGTAATACGTATGTTCAATATAAAAATGAAGAATTCTTTTACACCTGAAGGAATGGGAGAGGTGATACTACTCGTATCAACTGATTTGGGCTCTGGGGAGGTGATACTTGTATCAACTGATGAGGGAACATCTACATCTGGAAAGAATGATAGGGTACATAAATAAATATATAAGGTGGATGTAATTGTAGCATATGTACACTTTTAATAAAATTTCTATTAGCAATTTATAAAACATTTTATACAAATTTGTTAAGGATTCCTTACTGATGTATAGGGGGCAGCATCAAACCATGGAAGGCTCAGGGTCATCTGGGTCACTGTCCCAACTATTTCAAAGGGGTCTGAAATGGAAAAAAAAAAAAAAAAATAATAAGGTTATGCAACATCAAACACATTGTACCACTATGTAGTTAGTGTACGTATGTATGTAGGGTGTAAACAATTTCCAACATGAAAATGAGAAAAATGAAATTGCTTACTGATTGTACACGTGCAGGTGGGCGGGCTGATACAGAGGGTCAGGTACAGGGGGATCTGGAACTGTCACAGGTAGTACAGGGAGATCTGGAACTGTCACGGATAGTACAGGGAGATCTGGAACTGTCACAGGTAGTACAGGGGGATCTGGAACTGTCACCACTTCTGCAATAAAATTACAAATGATGAAAATTAATGAAGTTACAATTTACTCTTACATTTAGTTGTTACATTAAAAAATTAACACATTTTAATATGTACACTATGTAAAAACACATAAAAAATTAGTTAAAAAAAAAAAAAACAGTTCAGAATTCCTTACCAGGACTAGGAGTGGGAGGTTGGTGGTACTGGAGACTTGTGAAAGAAAGTGTCAAGCCTGGAACTGCACTCTCTTCGTCTGCTTCTCCTTCAGGGTCTCCTTGTAGAAAGTCACCAAATCCATGATTCCTCTCTTGATTTGTCAAACCTAGAAACGTTAGGGTCTTCTGCCTCAAAAGAAGCCAAGGCTCTCTCCAGATGAGTAAAACCCTCTGACAAGCCTTTCACAGTTAATTGACCTGGGTTTTGGCTCTGGTGCCGCCTCCTCTTCCTCAATCATTTGTTGTTCAAGTTCTAGTAAGTCCTCTGCAGACAATTCCTCTCCATGGGAAGCCAGCAGCTCTGTACATCATCAGGTTCAAGATCTAGTTGCAGCCTCTTGCTTAGCCCTACGATCTTCCTCGTCACAGTCTCGACGTCTTCTGCCTGGTCAAAGCCTTCAAAACTGTGCACAAAAACTGTGGACACAGTTTTCCTCCAGGCCCATTTAAAGTGGTCGTCTTCACCTCGTCCCAAGCACTTGCAATGTTTCTTCACTGCATCTGCAATGTT